>NC_135436.1:16466323-16766323 GCF_051991255.1 Vanacampus margaritifer
AGCATCAGTGGGCCACCTATCGGAGAATTCGCATACAACAGAGCCTTAGAGCTCTTCTTTAAAAAAACAAGAACAATTCATTGCTCTAAGGCAGGGTGCAAGCTGTGCCGTTGATTAAGCCAAATTGTTGAAATTGTTTTTGTTTTTACTTTTATTTTCCATTGTTGTATTTATTTATTTTATTCACTTTCTTTATTTTTACATTCAGCGGAGCACTGAATACATTTTTTGGTGAAAGTCTCATTTGTTTACACTATCAAGGAATCCTGGAGGAAGTTGTTCACCCACTGACTTAATACCCCCGCCGACCTTCCGACCATACAACCCCCCCACACACACACACCCCGTGGCCATCTCTGGATTTTTGGGCCTTGCCCCCGCTGCTGAAAAAAATCCTGGAGGAAACACTGAGAGACCATAGTGGGGCTCCCTGCTCATCGTGGCAGCCACTCAGAATGACGATGGATCTATGCATTGATGTCTATGCAGACGGCCGCTTGCCTGACCACGAACCATTTCATAATGTCTTTCGCAGCTTGCCAATTTGTTGTGCTGTTGGCGTTAGAATTAAAATCCGTGGGAAAAAAACCCGATCAAAACACGCATTTGTGTCACCGGAGAAGATTTGCAGTTGGTGCCATGAAAAGATACAGAGCATCGTCAAAAGAGCATCAGGACTCCATACACATTCTATGTTAAGATGAGACATGGTTTGAGTCCAAAACCTTCAAACTGTAAAAAGTGCACTCGCGCTAAACAGTTATGATGTAAATAAAATGCGGGTTTTGGTAAAGTCACACCTTTTGATAGAAGTCCAAAAATAATTATTCCATTTTAAATTTGCCAGGCCCACTCAAACTAATGTCCGAACTACCACTCATTTGTTTTTAGCTATGTATTTTGACTTAGTTGGCCTTTTGGACAACCCATGACCTGTGGCTAAGATCAAGCTGATAGCACATTTTGTTCCAGAATGCCTTGCTAGTTTTGAGATTTTGTTATACCCTGCACAGATCAAAGACACCGTGTGGTAGGGTTATCAATAACGCACAAGAGGGACGCTGTCAAAGTTCCTGATTCTGTGTAGCAATAATGAAGCAACATTTGACGTACTACCTACTCATTGTATAATGCTTCTATCTATAGTCAGTTCTATCCATCCTTCCATCCAATCTGTTAAATTCCACAGAAGAAGGAAATCACATTATTCCTAATCAATCACTGTAGAGCATTATCTTTTGGAACCTGGCTCTAAAGTCAAAAGCAGCTATATGAAGCAGGTGGCATTTGCCAAGATTTTGAGACTGTAAAGAAAAGTACATATGGGATGATTGGGAGAAAACAATGACGCACAGATTGACTTTGCATGAGCGCATTTAAATGACGCCAATTGGATCAATCCTTTTTTTTCTCCCCCAAAAAACTGGTGTTTCATGTCACGACATCAGACACATCAGTCAACTAGCTGGAGCTGGTGGATTCAAAAGGTCTGTAATGGAGCAAACTCCCTATACGTCTTAATTTCATTCATGGAACCAGTGTTTTTAGGTAATAGCATTCAGATGTCTTGCTTCATGTTTTGGAAAAGCCTACTTACGTTACAGTACTTCTGCAAACGCTCAGCTGACGGAAGGATAACATGGTGTCTTCTAAACATGCTGACAAGCCATCCAATGAAGTCTTTTTAAATAATGACTTAAAATGTATTACTCATTTGTTACATACACATACATTAGGTTTTTACTTCACAGTGAATGAATCTAGGTGTAATATGAGGGATGATATCTCGACAGACAGACAGACAGACATAGTCTTAAAGTGACAGTCCTCTGCAAATGTGACTGCCATGTACAAGGTAATTTAGCATCTGTATAAGATTTAGCAGACTGTCAAAAAATGTGACAAGAGGTCTAAACTAGATAAGCACTTGGACAGTGGAATGTCCAAAATTGAGTTGACTTTTGCCAAAGTTTTGTCTTTCATCATTTGGTTTAGATTGGTCTTCCAAAAATATGTTACTTGAATTTGGCTGGGATCAAATGATTGGAATCAAGGGATATGACAGCATCTATGAATCAAGCAATTTATATCAATATGGAGCTAAAGAACCCCAGATACATTTTCCTTTTTAAAACTACAGACGCTCCCCTACTTACGAACATTCGAGTTACGAACAACGGTACATACGAACATGTCTGCGCGCATGTCAAAAAATGTTCGGAAAGAGATGCTGTAAGTTAGATTTTTTATTGCGCACCTTTTTCCGAGTACTGTAGTGCTTCTTTCCGCCGCTAATACCGACGCTTGGCGCTGTGAGAGCTCACCCAGCATTGGAGGCTCAGCAACGTGTCGAGGAGGAGGAAGAAGAAGAAACGCCTGTCGCTCATAGATAAAGCCATCGCACTCTTTGAGCAGCAAGACCCAAATATTGAACGTTGCACAAAGGTTGCAAATCAATTGAATGATGCCATACAGTGCTACCGCATCATTTATGATGAAAAAAGAAGAAAACTGTGCAATCGTAGTTAGATCGCTTCTTTCGGCCAGTTTCTAGTAAATCCTCCAAGGAAGATACTCATCAACCCTCATCTTCTTCTCCGCGACCCTCAACTTCTTCCTACATTGAAGTTACGGAGGAGGAAGTAACTGTTTGAAGCCCATTCCAGCGACGACGAAGAACCTCTCATGATATAAAATCCTCCTCTTCCTCCTCCCCCTCCTCCATCAAATCCTTAAGCATCGAGTACATCTTCCAAAAGTAAGTTAAACTTCATTTTATTTATCTTATTATGTACATGTACATACTGTGTGTGTGTCTCTCTCTCTCTCTCTAACATACGTAGTACAGTACTGTACGTATTCTCTTTAAACATAAATTATAATACAAAATATAGCACTGAAGCAACTTACGAACAAATTCACCTTACGAACGATCGCTCGGAACGTAACTCGTTCGTAAGTTGGGGAGCGTCTGTAATGTTCCATGCAAAATGCAAAGAACCTGAAAAGACTCACTGACCTGCCATTGTTGGCCTGGTGGTGGAGTGCCACAAAATGCTGTCCTCCACAAATGAATAGTGCATTTCTTATGCTTCATTAATATGATTAGTCATTTTTAAATATGAAAAATGATTTATTTCTCGTTATAAAAAAGATCCATCAGATTGACAAATTTACTGTTTTTATGAGAGCTGAGGTGCGCTTCATGGGGTCTTGGTTCCTATTGGCTCTAATGAAACTCTAACCCAGCGTTTAGGGATATGACATCAGTGCAGAATCCAACCATTTATTTTATACCAGCTGGGATAGGCTCTAAATCCATGTGACCGCTGAACATGCAGTTCCGAGAGCCTGTCCCAGTGGACATCACTTCAGTAAATCATAAGCTCATAGTGACAATGTGAAGAAGGTGTTTATTTAAGGCAAATCACTGCGGGACTATGGCAGCAGTTATACCAGCAGATTTCTGGCTAATATTACTCATAAGGAATTTCAGAGACGTACAGTATATCATTTGCAGGTCTGTTGCATGAGGATTCAAAGAGCCTAGATGAATCATTTCTCCTGATGCAGGAACAGGTGTTCAACTCAGGAATGAAATTCCACAAGATTCTATGAAATATTTAATTACACCACCACAGATGGTGAAATATACTAATAATTTCAAGCATGAATAGCATTAATGGCAAGCAGTACTGGGAAAAACTCAGCCTTTGCCTTTGTGGTTGGTTTCTGCTTTCGGACAAAACCACGACAGCAGTCAGCTGTTGCAAGCATCTGTTTCAGGTCAAATTATTTCACCCCAAAACTATTACAAAATTGTAAAGTAGGATTTTATTCCAGTGTTTCAGATTTGTTACAGTACGTAACAAAGTAGAATGGTTGTAGATTGCTAAATGTTATATATGCTGTCCTTACAATGAGTTCATTTCTGATCCTGACCATCTTCATCACTACCAAAGAGACTGTCAGCATCTTCACTTCAATCGTCTCCAAAGGCTGGTCTCACTATTGTCCTCTAAATATGCGTATTGTAAACCCTTTCACTTTATCTGGTGCTCTTCTGTCACAGATCACCTTTGAAATGTTCCTTGACCCTCTCTTTGTGCCTGTGCTCTCTTCCACACTTTTAAGTTTAAAAAAGTGGAAAAGAAGATTCACGCCAATATATCATCACAGATCTGCACCTAAATGTACTGAGTTCTTGCTTAGCACATCAACGTTTCATGAAAATCGTGACTCAAATAAGCATTTGTATTGTCTTGCAACAAATGGCAATGGAAACATTAATCTCCTTGGCAGTGGTAAAAGTGTATTAAAAATATCTCATTTTCCCAGGAAAATCGTGAGAAAGCTTGAACATTTGGGATTGGAAACAGTGAGAAAATATTTAAGCCCCAAATTCATCCATCATATCTTGAAAACATGTTCCCTAAAAATGTCTGCTTTGAGCGGTGTGACGACAGGCCTTGCACTTGATTTGCCATTTGGTTAAATATTTAAATCTGACTTCAGAGCCTGTTTGGATAAAACCCACCAATCTGTTTATACCTTTTTGTGTGCTTTTGTTGTGAGGTAAAGTATAAATTGCATCCAGGCAAACATGATATATGTGAAAGAAGAACTTTCACAAGAGGGTTGTCGTGACATCTGATCCTTCTTTCATTGAAATCTGCACTGACCTGACTGTAGTGTGACGTTCACAGAAGAGTAAGTGCAAGATTGAAACACACAATATTCACCCAATATTTTCCAGAGCCCCACTCCTTCTATTTTCAAATTTCAAGAAAGCGATTGACTTTTCTCAATCAAAATTCCACTTCAATGATACTGAGTTTTAATCTAATGATCTGTGTTCTCGTGCATGTACTTCAAATAACCAATGGAAACTGTCCTTTAAAGTAAGTAAATCTACAAATCTCACCCATTCACTTCAGAGCAAAGAATTGTTTATTTGTTTTAATAAGTGCCGCTAGGCTTGAATATTGTATGCAATGTTTTGAGCAGATTATCAACAAGCAGATCTGATTGATGCATGCCACTGAATTAGCCTGAAACAATGAATTAAGATGATGTTCAATGTGTTGATGAGATCATGAGCTTTGTGGAAATGTCTATTGATTGCAAGCTGAGCGGAACGTGAAAATAATATTTGGGGCTCTCCATTATCCATTCATAATAGGATGCTATTATTACATTTACAGTTGCTGTCCTTAATCTGACAGGAACATTCCAAAGTCCTCATTTAAAAAAATAAAATAAAAAAAAGTGATTAAACATACACGCACAGCATACGGCGGTGCTTGTGAAATAACAGATATCTGTTTCTGGCATTACATTAGACTTTTTTTTTCTTGCTCTGATTCTATGAGACAAACAGTTTGTCATCGGACAACTTTTTTTTTAAAGCAGTAATTTGGCAATGATGTCATTACATGACCTCACCATCAGCATCTAACAAGCATCCAATCAGCTTATTCTGATTGCATCCTCTATGCTGTTCACAGTCCTGGGGTCATATTTGCATCACACTGTGGGATTTCTATTCATTTCTGACATTACATGTATTGTATGTTGTATTTTTAATTGATTTAAAAAAAAAAAATCAGCTACCTGGGGACTTCCAAAAGAAACGCTCATGGATTGAGATATAAACATTTAGTCATGATGTCTTCCATCCAATCTGTTCATATCCTGTTCAGTATCACGTCGGGCTGAAGCCTATCCCAGCAGACTACAACGTGGACTTATCGCAGGCCAGGCATTGCAGTCAGCAGTAAATAGGACATGAAAGTCTCTGTACAGTGAAAATTAAAGTATTTTGAATATGACACACACCAGAAAAGTGTGTTGTTAAGAACTCTTCCAAATGTTGATACTTAAAAAATAAAAAAAATCGCCAAAGAAATAAAAGGCTTCAATATAGTGAAAATCAAGCCATTTTCTCTCTCTCAGATGCTGTGTGCGTGTAAGCAGAATATGTGAATCCACACTCAGTAGGCTATATTTCTGCTTCATACCCTATTTTAATAGTTATCCTGACTTGTTTTTTGTGCATTGTTTGTGCAAGGAAAAGGAATTTTTTTTCTATCTCTCCTCAGGTCAGAACCAGTAGTCGGCACTCGAAACATCCAATCAGCCAGTGTCTGCACCTGCTTCCCTTTTTGCCCTCATAGACTCTCAGACAACCATTTGTAACCACACTTTATGAAGTAAGTCCATGCTGTGCTTTTTTTGGTACAATGATCGTTAGTTTTCAAAAAGCAGCCATACACGAACACTTAGGACCCAGCTAAGATTGCTTACCTTATTGGCTGTCTTCAAGAGGCCGCGCAAGCATGCACTACCTCTGAGAGGGAGAGACAAACAGCGTTGTGTTCCAACTATTTCAACTTTGTTGACGAGATGCGTAAAGTATTCGACCACCCAGTGCGTGGAAAGGATGCTGCCGAACGTTTAATGTCCTTTCGCCAGGGCCTCTGCCGCGTGGCGGAATTCTCCATTTGTTTTCAAACTCTTGCAGTCGAAAGCAAACTTAATGACTCTAGTCGCTCCAAGAAGCATTCCTTGGCACTCTCGAAAAGTCCCTTAAGGACGAGTTGGCTTCCAGAGATGAACCTGATCATCTTGATCAACTCGTTTTAATCTAGCCATAAAGATTGATTGCCGTTTGAGAGAGTGTTTTGAGAATTGACCGCGCATCCATCAGTGACCGGCACAAACCTCGCTTCAACCCGTCTTTCACTGACATTGACGAGCCCTACACAATTAGGGCACACTAGGCTTTCTGCTGAAGAGAGGACACGGCGTTGCAATGTTCTGCTCTGTATGTATTGTGTAGAAAGAGGGGCCACTTTATCTTTTTTTTTTTTCACCTAAAACCTATTAAAAAAATCCCATACCGTTCACCTAAACCGAACACCTCCAGCCAGAGTCGTGAGGCCGTCAGGAGATCCGAGGAAGGACCAAAGAAAAGAAAGGACAGTGAAATCCAGCACCGACCAGACACCACCCACCACCCACCGGGCCACCAACCAGAGTCCTTCACCAACCCCAGAAACATCTAAATTCCAACAAATCAGGGGCCACTTTATCCATGCTTGTCCTATTCGACTGGTAAAGGAGCAGGCTCATCAAATTATGGGGGACTTATTAGCCCAGCCACACTGGAAGGACCAATCATGAGTTCTCACCGCGTTTGTTGACAGACCCTGCTGCTCTCAGGTAACCACCATGAGAAAATCACCCTTGGTACTGGGTTATGAAAGGGGTAACACAGTTTTAAAACCCCCGAATAAAAGCACATTTGGGTTTTTGCGTGAGTTTACACGGCCTCTCAAAGCCCAATATTCTGGTTCTAAAAGGGTTATTGCCTGCATGTAAACGTAGTCAGTGTTTTCTCATAAGTTAAACAGTGTTTCTTGGAGGGCTTTTGAAATATCCATAATCCACAGCATAGCCAAAGATACTAAGAGAAAGTTGAGTGTGACTGCTAGGTTCACTGCTTACATTATCCATTGTAACAAAAGAATTTCCAACACCTTATATTGATCTACGCAACAATTTAATAAATTCTGTTGTCTTGTCGCTGATAAGGATTTACTGCTTTTAGTGTCAACAATTTTCCAATGTTTTTTCTCAACTCGTGGCAGGCAACTCTTGCCTAATAGGCCAATCTTTTGAATTTTCATGTGAACATGAACTAAAGATGTCTGCACAGCTCTAATCATTTGGCATGAGATATAACATTTGAGTTGGAGAGGCTTGGGTGAAAATGGCATTTGCGGTTTCTGGAGCATTAGTGGAGGATTCATGTCTTCTGTTTTCACAGCTGCTCTTCTTTGAGCCAGCTTTGTAGAAAATTATTGTGTCCAACAATGAAATCTGAGAATATTTGAAGTGACTTTAAAGTCACAGGGACATAAACTACAAGCACAAACATTTGATATATATATATATATATATAGGTCAAAGAGCCTGTGTGTATTCTTTGACCTTGTTTTTAGTATTAATTAGCAACAATTTGCAAACAATTTCCGGACACAGCTGAAATCATTACAAGAGTGTTGATTCCTATATATTCCATTTTCATTAAACATTACTTCCAACTACAGCAATGCTCTCTATCATATCCATACAAGGTATTTTACAGTATGTTCTGTTTTAATGACTTTGTACAGGCCCGAAGAAATTTTACATGCCCGTCTTGAGGTACATTTTGTTGCAAGACTTACAAATTTGTCACATGGCCTTTATCAATAGCTTTAACTATAGAAGACTTGACTTGACATGGAAGTGTGAAAGCTCAATGCTGGACTTGATTTATTTATTTATTTTACTTGCCAAAATATATACCAACATATTTAATGGCCCATTAAATTATCTCAACAAATGAGCAAATTTCAGACTATGATGCAAGACCGAAATCTCGGGGAAATGTTGAAGTTTGTCCTGCATTATACGTGGCAACCAGCGATGTTGCACAGTATATGTAGGGCACATTAGGAGCTCTTTGTCTCATGTTGACCTCACTTTTCCCATTACTAATACAAGCCCCCTTTGTGAATGTTTCCACACCCAAGTGCATGCTGATCAGACTTTTCAAATTAATAGAAATGTTGTGAGTGCTCTACTGTGTTTGTGGTGTTTTGTGAGGTGCAATTAATGACATAACACTGGAAATAAGTGAAACAAGGCATCCTTTTTAGATGCCATTTTAAACCCCTGAAACGCAAAAGTAAAGTTGATGTCACTGCCTGACACAAACCACCCTGAGAGAACAAAACACAAAGAAAGAAACAATGTAGGATCATACTTGAAATTCCCAGACAAGTCGGCAAATTGCCTTTGGTTTTTCAAAATGTTTTACAGAGAAAATACTCTTCTGTGATTCATGTTTTTGAACTGAAGACAAAGACAATCCATAGTTACTCAATTCCAAGTGTTGTTTATCCTAAAGCCAACGAGGCTTTGAAAATATGGAACCTGTTAGTTTCATTGTCACACTATCAAATCATAATAAATCAATCTCAACTGTTCTGAATACCACAGTGGTTACGATCCCACCAGCACAGACGTCGTCTATTTGGAACCTGTTCTCATAGTCTCCTCCAGAAAAACTCAATAATGAAGTTTCAGTTTCAATTTGTTGGAGTAGAGGTTCTCCACCCCAAAATATGCATATTCCATATAAGCTAAATTGATTTATGTTTCCTTTTCAGATTTAGCCCATTAACCCAAATAATAACAACTATAAACAAAGGAAAGTCATCTTAAAAAGTTAAAATGCTACTTGAAGTTTGAATCAGAGTTTGAAATGCTTCACATTATTAGAACAGACATCAGTTTGCAAAGATCAATTAACATCCTATTTATGATTGTATAATGGTTTGAATACAAATTATTATTAGTAGTGTCATCATATATTCTAGTTCCAAAAGACTACATCTGACCTTGGTCTTATGTCCACCAAACATACAGTAATTACTTTTCTTCCATAAATGTGTGTTGCAGTAAGAATTCTATTGAGTGATGCCGAAAAGTTGTTTTTTGTCTGTAATACTGAGGTATTTGTGCAAACGGTTTACTCAGGTTGAACACTTTTTTTTTTTAATTACGACACTCTTGTTTTACCTGCAGCAGGTTTCAGACCTTCAACCTAAAGTCTTGACAGAGTGAGCTACTGATGCCACTGGAAAAGCTGCCCTCTGCCAGTGTGAAAATAGTGTGTGCTTGCTTGTGTTTATGTAAAACATCTACATCATGACAATAAATGAATTTTTCTTCACTTTTGTAGCTTGATGTTGCCGATCAAAGTGAGCGTTAAGTGATAACTGTAGATGTGCATGAGACATGTTTGACGGGAATTGCATTCATGAGTGTTGAGTAATGTAAATTAAACATTAAATTGTACTTATTTCAACCATCCATCCATTATCTGAGCTGCTTATCCTCACGAGGGTCGCGGGCCTGCTGGAGCCTATCCCAGCTGTCCTGAACTGGTTGCCAGCAAATCACAGAAATATTATTTCATTCGCCTTATGAATAACACCTTATAGCTTGAGTTATGGCGCCCTCATATGTACTGTTGTGGTATAGGTGTTTTTGAAATGATTGTACAGTATATAGTAAACCATGAGTTATACATTTTTCAAAACCAATCAAAGAATGTAATTACAGTAGCTTTGTGCCAGTAAGCTCACCATAAGGAGCAGTGTGATAAAAACAGAAGCAGTCAATTGGAATCCAATTGTTATATTTCACTTTATCATACTTTTTTGTCAAATCATGATATGGCAGGGCACTATAACTTAAGGTTTGCTGTTTTAACATGCAGTGTGTATCTCAAATTATCAAAGCAAATAATAACGTGTAATGGATAACCTCAATAAGACAGCGACTATAAAATGTGTTCCAGCTTTGAGTTTATCATCGCACTTCATTAATCAACTACACAGATTACAACCATGATTATTTCTATCAATTACACCCATGTTCTCAAATGACAAATGAGAAGTCCTGTACATGAAGTGAATGAGGTCAGGGGGTTTCTTGAACACATTACAGTGATAAATGAGACATTTCCACCTGAACAATTAAACACAGTCAGACGAGTTCTGGTGAGCCGCAATAAATCAGATGAATGTCAATGTTTTCATTGCAGATTGTATGATGCCTGAACGTAAAGAAAAACCTGGCTGACTTTCATTTAACATGGTGCAAGTGTGAAACATGTGGCCCAAGGGGAAAAAAAGTCTATTACTTACAGTTTTGTAGCTGGCATTTTAAAGTTTTATACATACATCCATTTTTGCCCTCATAAAGGGTGTTGGTGAGCAGGATCTCATTCCAGATGAGTTCGGGTGAGAGACTGGTCACCAGCCAATCGCAGGGCACATGCAGACAAACAAACATACACAGTCATGTTCACACACAACTTAAAGAGCAACTCAACACAAAATCAACTTTGTTTGTTTATTTTTCTTTTTGTTGATAAACTGTATAAATGGGTGTCTACTAATACTGTCTACATGTCATTATTTCTTACATTTTACTGCATGTTTGTTGAAAGCTTGAATTTGAGGCAAAATGTGGCGCCATCTTCAGGTTAAACACCGGGATAAACACAATTTGGCTGTTTATCCTCATTGGCATTACTATGTCACTTCTAGACTGTATGAAGTAGTCGCTCTGCCACCCACCAATTTTTTATAACTGCCACAGTCTGCCATGTAAGTTTTATTTATTTTTGAATCACTCCTACAATAGATTCTAGCTTCATGAGCTGCTTAGCTAACTGGTCAAGAACAAAGTTTCTTAGCCTACTAAACTTGATAAAATGAGTAACAGTTGTATTAATGTGTTTGACACACAATATTATGGCTGAAAACATTGAAAAAATGTGAAAAATAAAAGGAAGAATTTACCTCAGGTCTTCCCAATGTTCAGAGCTAAGCGTGATTTGTCTTAATTATTATTTACATTTGGATGGGGGTAAAACATTGATTTTACCCCCATCTAAATGTTTATATTTTGAGGGAGACCATTTTAGAAAACAACTACTATTTGACTGTGATGATGTCAAACGTTTTAACAGTTACAAGGAAAACACAACACCAAAATTGTATTCATAGAGAGTGCTCAAGAGCTGATTGGCATTTTCAATATTTGTCATATTTTATGTCCTTTTAAAGCGCCATCCTTCACTATAAGTTTTACACTAATGCAATTTTGTAAATCTACCTTTAACTATGGAGTGAATGGAGGTAGAAGTACTGGTAGTTGTAGATGCTTTAAAAAACTAGCCCAAATAGTGACGTCAGCGGTTACGTCACGCGGCCGCATAAAATTTGCCCCGTGGCTCTGCTTAAAACCGAGCTGGCCAAACTCTTTCCGCTCTCCATCGCCACCTAGCGGTCAATAGTGGGAACAACGTCTACGCTCCAGCTGGCTCTTTTGGAAGATGGCGACAGGAGTCCTTCAGAGAGTGAGCACCGGTTTGGCTCGGGCTAAAAGCGGGGCCCAGTCAGTCGGGCAGCTTCTTATTTGGAGCAGGTCAGCTAGTCGTCAAGATGTATTACACATGTTCTTGTGTGGTGTAGCCTTGTATGTGTGTGTTAGCATTGGATGTTGATGCGGTGTGAGCGTGCAAGCTAGCTGCCGAGGTGCTAAACTATGTTGAGTAGCGGTTCATCTCAACTAAACTACATGAAAAACACTTGCCCTGCAATGTCACTTTTTTACGGGATTAGATTAACTCTATGTATTGGTTTGTTCAAAAGAAACACTCTCTTTTTAAATTGTGACCTGGTGTATGTCAGATGCTCAAGGTCAATTTGGTACTTGGTTAAATGTCAGGTTCGACAATGCATGCTGTCCTTGTATGTTATGGTGTGATCAGAACTAGCTCTAGCATTTACCTGCGTTACAACTCATCCTTATTTTGCAGAGGATTTTCCACATCGACTATTACCAGAGAAGACAGCTGGTTCAAATCGCTCTTTGTCAGGAAAGTTGATCCCAGGAAAGATGCGCACTCGACTCTACTGACCAAAAATGAGGAAAGTAATCTCTACAAAATTCAGTGTAAGTAGATTTCACGTTTCTGGTAACAAACATCCTGAATATGTCATAATTGTTTAAGTTGATCTCTGTTTTCAGTCCATAATGTCAAGCCGGAGTGCCTTGAAGCATACAACAAACTCTGGTAAATCTTTTTTTTTTTTATCACAAAACATTTTACTCAGCATTAGTTTACAAGTGTAACACTGGTTCAAATGTGTCCAGCGTTGTGAGGCCAGTAAAAATAAATCAGTGCAGTCTATTCTTGTGAGGTGTTTAAGGAGCTGCTATGCTGCAAGTCATCTGCGCATACTTTAGATGTCTACAGGCAAAGTACTTACAGTTGGCTTCTATTTAGGTTCTGCGACCATAGAGATGACATGACATGTAAATAATGACACATAATTTAAATTTTAGATATAGTTATAAGGTTATTCTTGATAAAATAGTGTTCGATTGCTGGTTGAATGTAGGTAATATGGTTTGATATGTTTTTGAAATTGTATTTTTGTCACAGTGAGGATGTATTGCCCTCCATCCATGCTGATAAGTACTACCCCTGTGAGCTGGTGGGCACCTGGAATACTTGGTATGGAGAACAGGACCAGGCTGGTAGGATTGCTTATGTCATCACTGCCAAATATATTGCATCATAACAAAATGATCCAATAGGTATTAACCCTGGAGAACCCACGGGGTCAAATTTGGCCCCTATAAATTCTGCTACTCATATAACAAAGACCTTTTTTTTTTTTTTTTTTTACAAATTTATCTTCAAAAGTCCAGAGTGCCACTTCTGACCCCTGCATGGGGCCATCTAGTGGATGAATATTGCACTTACATGAGCCAGAGTGGTGGTGACAAGATGGCTGGCAACATGCTGTTTTGTTGAGCTGGAAATCAATCCAAACAAATCCATCTACTCAGCAAACCATCAGATGGTAAAATTGTTTGTTATTTTGTTAATCTATTTCATATCATGTTGCAGAATGCCTAGGAGTATGTTTTATATATATATTTTGATAAATTAGCAACTCTGAGCTAGTTCAAAAAACAAGGGTTAAAATTGAAAAAAAAAACATATTTTGGTGTTCAGTGAACTTATAGCAGTCATTTAATGTATAATTCATAATTTTCCAAAGAAGAAAAGGGTTCTTGGGTTCTCCAGGGTTAATGTTGTATTGTAGTAGGTGTGCCGTGAGAAATAATCAGTCCATACATTTTCTATTTACTACAAATGAACAATTTACCGTCCTGTTAGGTTGGTTTCTCAGGAACAGCAATAATGTTCACAGGTCGATTTGACCAAGACAATATTTAATAATAAAAAGTGCATCTCAATAAACATTATTAACCGCTTTCATTGCAAATATTTCAAATGAACCATTTTTACTCATGAAATACTACTATTTGTAGTTCTTTAACTTTGAAATGGGTCAGTTTGACCCAAGCAATGTTTATTGAATTATTGCTCATGATTAACAGTTTTCAATGCAAATATGTCAAAATGAACCATTTTTTATTGTCTGATAATAAAGTTTTATTGTGAAAAACTACTAATTTAAAAATGGGTCAATTTGACCCCGGCTATTTTTAATGTTAAAAAAAAAATTCTGATTAACATGTAACATTGAAAATGTCAAAGTGAACAATTTTGTCTGTCGATGAGACATTTCTTAGCAAAATAAAAACAGCAACAACTAATTATTATACCAAAACCATTTCTCTGCTCAGTTCACCTGTGGCGCTACAGAGGTGGTTACCCAGCTCTGACAGAGGTGATGAACAAGCTACGTCAGAATAAGGTCAGCTGAACCTCTTCGCGCCCATTCTGTTGCTCATACCATCAGTGTCATAGCTAAGAAGAATGGAGCCCGTGACTGACCCGTGTTTATCCCAACTGCAGGAGTTCACACAATACAGAAAGGAGCGTGGTAAGATGCTGCTGTCTCGCAGAAACCAGCTTCTACTGGAGTTCAGTTTCTGGAACGAGCCAGTACCTAGAGAGGGACCCAACATTTATGAGCTCAGATCCTACCAACTCAGGGTGAGTACTAAAGCAGGACTGTCGTTTTGGTAGTAGTTCTGACAGACTTGAAGAATTAAATCACACTTTTTCCACACTTGTGCCGATCTCTTAGAGTCAGTAAAAGCATATTTTCACTTGCAGCCTAATTTAACTTGTAAATAGGCTCGTGGATCTGTGCATGTGGCACAGGCAGTGCTAACTTCCGGAAAAACCAATGCAGTACAGTACACGCATCAACATCTTGGCTCAACATTCAAACATGGGCTGCTTGTCAGTGGCGAGTGCTTATAAATCTGTTAGCAAATGCTACTCGGTGCTAATATTGCAATTCTCCTTTAGGGCTGTGACAATAAATCAATAAATTTAATCGATAATTTAAAAAAAAATTGCAACGAATTTTATTATTGATTCATTGTGTCGCACGATTATTATGTATTAAATCAGCTACCTAAGAAATACATAAATATGCTACATTTAGATTGTGCTAGTACCTAATGGTTAAGGATTGTATGCTCTCAGGATAACTGTGTGTGTTATAAGTGACAATATTCGAAATATTGAAAATGTATCGCATAATTAAATTAGAGGAGGATAGATAGATAAGCAGTTAGGAAAATGGATGGATGGATTTTTTTTTCTTCTAAGTACTGTGTGCCACCCAGTGGACATCCAGGGAAACTCATAATTGTTAGCATATATATAAACAAAAGTAAGGTTTTCATAGTAAATTATGATGTCTCAGTTTACTTTTTCATGATTACATATTTTTTACATAATATTCTTGTCGTGTGTATAAAGTTGAAGACTTTCTTGGACTTTTGGTAAATAGAAAGTTATCTTAATTTGACTCCTTGAATTAAAAGAAAAGAAAGAGAAGCATGATGAGATAAAAGGTCAGTTTTGAAATCAAATGTTTTTGCTTATTAGTATGTGGTTTTCATCAATGTAATATCTTGTAAGAACGGAAATGTTTTTTTTCCTTCAAAATCATAATTTATTACTTCGAAAGCACTGGAATGTTCATGCAGCAAACTTTTGTGCACAGCCAGTTTGAAATGATGTCCTGTTTTTCAATATGGGGATAGAAATAAAAATAAATCTGATTTATCAATTAAGTGGAAAAATAATTGTTTGAACAAAGTATATTTCTATGTCACTGGACTTGAGTACGTATCTGAGAGAATGACCATGTCTTTTGACATTACTTGTGACATCTTAATGACCTTCACATGATCCAAAAAATAAATAAATAGTAGCCACCACATGAGTTCAGTGTCACCACTCGTTGCCAGCTTCAACTGTGAGCATTCTGTGTTGATAAATGTAAAGTGTTACAGTATATCATGGCTGAGATTACTTTCAGTCGCTATTGAAGAAGCCTTTTGAGTATGAATCGCTGGTGCATCATTTACTTGATGAACCCTAATAAGAAGCATGTTAGGGAAGGCCTGAATTACTATTACTAATCCCATTGTTTTCTCTCTTTCAGCCAGGAACAATGATCGAGTGGGGTAATTACTGGTAAGACTGCATGAATTAATTGCACTCACAGAACCCTTCGCACCCTTCTTAGAAACATCTCATACATAATTGTTTGGTTTAATGATCAAACAAATGAAGGTACAGCACTGCAACCAGCAGGACATTTTAACACCCTGTGCAATGGAGTCACTTGTAATAGATTCAGATTAGGATGATGATCACCATTGAGTGCCACCATTTCAAAATTGTCAGCAGTCTCACTGTCAGCTCAGTTTCTTTATCAAATCCATCACTGTGATCAATTAAGCATGATCCCTATTTTGGACCAAACATGATTATGCTTCCTCTTTGTACACTGACACACGATTATTGTTTTGTTGTCTTTGGCAGGGCTAGAGCTATTCGACTACGCCAGCAAAACAGTGAAGCCGTTGGAGGGTTTTTCTCACAGATCGGCAACCTATACATGGTTCATCACCTCTGGGGTAAAGTCGAGAAAACAGCTTCATAGCAATACTGTAGAGCATTAAAGTCTGTCAAAAATAAAAATTTGATTATTATTATTATTTATTTTTTTTACACCTTAGTGATGCTTGTCGAAACTGACTGAATTGTCGTGCAGTGTATGGTATGGGGTTTGGCAACAAATTTTCATAAGTGGACTACTGTAAACAAGTGGTTTGCTGCAATTCAAAATTTGAATTGTCGCACTCGCAACATCGCATATGCAACACCAAAATGTACATTTGTGTTTAGAAATGATAATCAGCTGGCCGCCACTATTGCAAGCTTTACCGAAAAGTATGAAAATGTATACATAGTTTTACAGTAATACTTAACTATGTACAGCTAGCCACCATCCATAGCTACAAAATACACTGTATATATATTAAGTTAAAGTCAACCAGTAATTTGCCAGACAGGACAATTTAACATCTGCGACTGTCTGTCCACGCCATTTTGTGTTGAAAGCAATTGAAAGCCACACATTTTAAAATATAAATATTTTGGGGCGACCCGCATCAACTCTGTGAACCCACACTTCCATTTCCCTCAAAAACTCATCATATAAAGCTCAGGTCTACTGTTAACCCTCTAACACATGAGTTTAGTGGGAATATAATGTGATGGTGGCTTCTGTGAAATTATTCAGGGCAGCAGTAGTGAATGGGTTTGAGTTGTAAGAGGTTTTGTTTCTTACAGCCTACAAGGACCTTCAATCTAGAGAGGACACGAGGAATGGTGCATGGCAGGAGGAAGGCTGGCACGAGGTGGTCTACTATACAGGTGGGTAAACGCTATTTAAAAAATGGCTGGGCAATTAATCTTATTGATTCATTCAAGTATTCGTCAGGATATTTGACAACAGCAACACTGCGTTGTTTTGCCAAATACATACATACTCCACAATTATACATTCCAAAAGCAGTGATTCATCAACTTTTTGGGAACTTTTGAACCAAAGTACAGGATGTGTTTCTCCGCCACAGATATTTTACGGAGGTCGCCTTGCCTCACCTATTCAACCCTACACGGGAAAAAGACTATGACGGAGCTGGCAAAAGCCGAGCCATTCAGTTGTATGGCTCAGTTTAAATTTAGGTACATATTTTGAGGAATGGGGCATTTTTCCAAGAGGAAGCACTTATTTTTCCACATTATCTGTAAAGGGTAAAAAATATATTTATATAATTTCTGTCAAAGTAGAGTCAATTAAGGCTAGAAAAAAATGTTTCAAATATGGTTTGGTATTGGGAAAAATAAAGAAAATCTGAGAAGGGGCTAACATTGAATAAATGTAAATGAGATTAAAATTAGAAGTTGTATTTTTTTTGAAGGGGGGGATTTTATTTTAATGCCAGTTTGCCCAGCCCTCTTTCAAATGATTTTAAGGACTGTAACTGAAATAAATGTTAGAAGACTTGAGTAGCAAATTGTTTCTATAACTTGTGTTGCTTGCATCCCCGCCCCACCCCCCCCAGTTCCTCTCATCCAGCATATGGATTCTCGGATTATGATCCCCACCAAGGCGTCGCCGCTTAAGTGAAAAGGCCAGAGCCTCTTGCAAAGGCTGAGCGTCAAGTCGTACCCTTACAAATGAGTAACCCAAGAGCATCACTTCCGACGGTTTCCGTGCTGCCAAACTACATGACCCTTTTCTTTCATCATTATCATTTCAGGATCGTTCAACTTGGCGAAAGGTATAAGGACAGCTGATGGAGTACATTTACATATTGTGATAGCCATAAGTGGCATAGCATGGGATTGCAGGGGCTAAACATTTGAAAACAAGAGTAATTGTGTCAAGTCCTTTTCAATATTAGGATTGAGGATAGGTCAAGAATTGTTTTGACACATGGCCTTGCAACTCCACTGACAATTCTATGGAGCCACAACCTTGACAATAAGATTTTGTATTGAAAAATAAAATAGACAAAAAAAAACTATTTTTCTTTAAGCATATTTTTTTGTATTATGTCTTTTTCAATGCCAATCTGCAGATTTTTTTTTTGCACTTTTTTTCCCCGAGTGTCATGTTTTCAGTTTCAATTTATTGGCAGTGTTTAAACGTGGGGGGCGGGGCTTTGAGCGTGAGAACGAGCACACCCTCTGTTGGCTGGCTAAAGGCAATATTCATGGATATAAGTTCACCAGGAACTCCTAAACCGCCTGTAAGCCACAAGGTTGTATGTGGTTATATATTATGTTACTTGCCACAAGGTTATATGTGGTTATATATGTTACCTGTGGCGTTAAAACCACCATTACTTTATGCATTATGTCATGCTAATTTAGCTGATGTGCTAAATGGTTTACTACAGAAACATTAACACTGACGCCACAAGGTTATATGAAGAAAAACGCCCAGACGGTTTAGGAGTCCCTGGTGCACATGTATCATGAGTATTGCCTTTAGCCAACAGAGGGCGCGCTCTCCTCCTGAGAAACTGGAAGGCGTCCTCGCGCTCAAAGCCCCGCCCCCCACGTTAAAACACTGCCAACAAGTTGAAACTGAAAAAAAAGAAAGAAGTGAAACTCAAAATCTGTGACACTCGGGGGGGAAAAAAGTGTTCAAAAAAATATCTGCTGATTGGCATTGAAAAAGACATAATACAAAAAAATATGCTTTAAGAAAATTGTGTTTTTTAATGTCTGTATTTTATTTTTCAGTACAACCTTTTACAATGCCAATACTTGTTTCAATGTCAATGCAGTGTTTAACACAATTACATTTTTTTTTAAATACCAAATCTTATTGTCAGTGTTCAGGCTCCATACGCTAACAACATCTACTCTTGCCACATGTAAGATAATTGATGAAAAATATTAGAACTTACCAAAGTGACTTGATATTATAAAACAAAGCAGCTTTATGGTATGTAAATGTTATACTCTTGTTCGTATCATTACTGCTGGAGCACACTATAGTGTGCAACACAGGGGGCTTGTATTTATTCAGTGTAACATTCATTGTTAACTGTTTGTTAGCTGGAATAACATCAGAATTTTGTGTTCCTAAGTTGACAGTATCAATGTCTGTTACATATTCATTTTCAGGAACTTAAGATTTTTCACTGAATTGCATCTTGTTTTGCTGATTTTTGTTTCTTTGTGGAGGGTTTTTACACAATCCCGTTATAAAGTTCCTAGTCTTGTTTGTAAATGTGACTTATGTGAACTTTTAAGCATGCCTTGTTTTAAAAATACATATGATGTAAGGTATTTATAAACCACACCATGGGCAAGCACGTCACTCCATATTGTCAGATTTTATCAGAAAAAAAAAGATGTCTTTATTTTGTCTTTCTTGGGCAATAATGGCGCAGAATTAAAGAAATTCAAACATCATCATTCATAGCCTGTTTGTATTTAATACTCATAACACGTAATTCACTGCAGCCTGTCCTTCACATGACTGATTACAATCATCCATAGGTAATTCTTTTCACATTGCACTTCCCATTGTGTAGGAGTAAGTCCATCCATTCATCCTCTCAAGTCTTAAATGGAAAAAAAGTGTCTAAAACACAAAATTAACATGTTTAACCTCCATACAGGCTGTGGGCATTTTTCTAGTGTGGTCTAGTATAGAAAATCAAGATGGTAGAAACCAGATGAAGGTAAAATTGGTTGGACTAAAGTAAACATGGGCATTGATTTAAAATCTGTTTACATAAATGGAGTATGCACAATGGATAAAACCATCAGATACACTTCTTTTGGTGCAAATAACGTAAGTAAAGTAAAAAAGAAAGAAGAGGAAATGTATTCTCTTTAGGGTCTTCAAATCTTATCCATTTCTTTCAGCAGCTCTCCAAAACTTGTAACATACCACAAACTCATTTCCTTAACCTGTGGTCTCACAACATTGCCGCCAAATCCAATGAAGGCGCTCTGGAGGGGGAGAACAAATCAAGCACATTGATTATCAATACAATGAATATAAGTAGAAGCCTGAATATTTAAAGGAACCCACACGACATTAACATCAACACTTACAGCTGGAGGGCAGGCCTCGAGATCAGTGGCTCCATCTCCAATCATCACCACTGTCTTGAAGCCGTACTTTTCCTTTAGCATGCTAATGACTTTTCCTTTGCCTCCGGTTTCTGCTGTTGGTTGGCTCTCGTCGAATCCGGCGTACTCGCCTAAACGAAACCACATTTCATCTCCGGCTAAATTTGAATATTTAGGTACCAGTGTGATATCTTTAACACTGCCCTTGTATTGCGCCTTATGTTATGGCCGGTGAGTGTGTATCACAATGCAATGACACAAAACCAAATTACCCCATGAAACAAACTTACTGGGAATACGTTTTATTACAATTTTCTTACCGTTAAAGTAGAACTTGAGTCGGTTGGCGTACACGTTTTCCAGAGGAATGTTTAGCTGAGTGGCCACGTGTTCCACAATGCAGCGGAAGCCACCTGAGATGAGAAACACTTTGATGTTGCGCTGGTGTAGGCGGTCCACAAGGTCACTGGATAGGAACACCAAAGGAAATTAGTGATCACTACTGCTATAATCCACCAAGAAGATAATACACATCAATTAGCGGATCAATCAGGGTTTAGGCTGGACTCACACTTCCAACTTTGTTGTTAGTGTGGGGAAGGCATATTTTTATCTAGGCATGAAAGTCTGATGTTTCATAGATTAATATAAATTAATTATTTAAAATTAATTTAATAAGTGAAACGCTACAATGGGATATTTGTCTTTCTTTAAAATGAACTGCCATTGTTTTTTAGGGGAAATTTTGTGTATCAAAAGTACTAGTGGTATCGGTACTTGGTATCAGTATCGGTGCCTACTCAAGAACTGACGACTGGTATCGGTCTGGGAGAAAATAAATGGCATTACATATTCCAATTTATTTCCCAAAGCATTCTAGGACTTTTAGTACTTGTCCAGGAAATTCTTCATCCTCAGAATATTGTCGGAGAGATGAACGAAAAACTCACACGGGGGTTGTATCTCATACCTGATACCTGGGGTCAGCTGTGGCGGGTGGTCTGTGATCAGTTTGTTGACCTGTTCTCTGGAACATTTGAGGATGGCGAGGCGCTCTGTCAGTGCTGATTTGAAAGTCATGGAGCCACCCATGGCTTTACGAGTCCTAAAATGTACAAATTAAGTAAAACCTTGTGTGATGTGATAAGGGGAAAACATATAGTTTAGCACAAACATGTATTTACATCTCGGTGACTGCGTCGCCCACGCCACAGAACTTGGCCAGTTCATCGATGCCTTCTTCTTTGATAACTGTGCTGTCCACATCAAAACAAACAGCTTCTGCTCTTCGGAAAAGTTCTTTTGTCTCTGACATTGTGGACATTGCAATGCTGTGAAGAAAAATACAGCACAGTCGATATTAAAAGACGAAACAAAAAAAACACGCACACATTGCCTTAAGACTTTTCCTCTTGTTGATCAGTTTTAGTTCAAACAAATAGGACATGTACATAATAGATACTCTGTATAACAATGTGAAGTCTTCTAACAGATCTAGCAGACACTATCATCATTGGCCTTTTACTCTTGTCTCTACTGTACAGTACAATACTCAAGTACAGTCGGTACTTGAGTACTTATTTTTCTGACGACTTTTTACTTTTATTTCCCTCAGATTTTCAGGGTTTTTTTTCTTCATTGTGCCAAGTTATCAAAATGGGTATTCTATCAAACTTTATAATATAATAATTCTTTTTAAATGGATTTATACTTCTACTTTAACCTGATAATTTGTACTTCTACTAAATTGCAAGTACTTTTGCCATGGTAATTAATGTCTAAGATCTAGCGAAGCGGCGAAAATATAACACAAGGCTCTGATTTTAGCGAGTGAGTGCCAACAATACGTTACATAATGCTGAGCGCCTAAACAAAACATATGAAGGGGCCATGGTGGACATCATCTGCCACTGTTGCGTCACCCCTCACTCACCGCACAATATAGTGTGCTGCAACGCAAGAAACAACTAAATAGAATAATGCAAAGTAGCGGGCAATCTGATGAGAAAACAGTACACCACCGTGCATATCTGGAAAAACTGCTGACATTTGATTTAAGTTAAACCGGTTATGTTCACCGCAATCCATTCTCTTTTTGCTGTATGCAGACAGTTGATACCAGCTGTTAAAAGACAGTTGATGTGAAGTGACTAGCGGGACAAGAATGGCGTAAATGAAAGGGAAAAACGATCAAAAGAACAGGTCGTTCTGTAATACTTACGGAGTATAGCAGCGGTGAAAAGGTACAAGCGGCAGCTTCAGGAAGAGCTGCAGTGACGGTAGTATTCCACTCAGAAGCATCAGTTGGTGAAAAATGCAGAAGAAGAGCGAGAGCTGCGAGTTGCACCAATCAGAGCGAAGCCGGTGAAGGACCGCCCACTCTTTTGCAATAGAACGTCAGGACGTTTGGCCAATCAGGTGTCCGACGATCTCAACGACCCTGTCCCGACTGCAGCGCAGACTGTCTAAAATCCGACACGAGGGGTAGCAGCAAAAAAAGAACTACGGAAACAGACTTTCGTTGATAAAAACGGATACATTTTAAGGTTTGTGATACGTTGGAGGTGGAGGACTATGTATTTCTATAAGAAAAAACAACAAGATTAACCCACCGACTATTGGTTCTCAAATTACAAAAAATACACTGGAATTAGCTTTAGCCTGTTAGCATTTGTACTTCGAGTCTCAACTGGGCCCCCTCGTTCACGTAAAGCTTTTTGCTATATATATAAAAAAATAAACAACCTGATTATCGGCTTGAGAAAATGCTGATAAATGAAACAATGTAAATCCTGTACATTGAACCTGTGAACTTTTCTGTGTTGAACCGGTAACTTTTCGGAAGACACGTGTTTGACTGCATGGCCGAATTCTGATTTACCCTTGAAAATGGTAAACTCAGTCAGACACCATGCTAAATAAACAGTAGTTTTCACACAGACTTTACAATGAATGAGCTATCCAATGGCTTATTCTGCTGTCACTGATTACTGTACATTCTCATACCAAATGTGAATATTGCAAGAAATTTACTAATCAAACATTTGCTTTTTTAGTAGGTAAGTAATTGCTTCTTACTATTAGCTGTAAAATATTTTCCTTCTCCCTTTTCTACAGAATATGGGGAAATACTGGATTGTGGGCCGAAGACCATGCCCTGCTTCAAGATGAGGTACACCTTTTACAATCTATTTGGATGCATTACAAAAGCACCTAATGAATGACTACAATAAGATTCAGACTCAAATGTAGTATTATTGTTAATAGGAGACACACTTAAGACAGCATGGCTGAATTCTGTTCCATCTCTGTGGTGGACACAGTCAGACACCATGCAAGATTATTCTCTCATTTCTTTTATTGATGGGTGAACTCTCCCCAGCTTCATCCAGCAGTATAGAAATGAGTGCACAGATACTCTTGTGACTTTTTCTCCTAAATATTCTGTGTAACCAGTGGCATTGTGAATATTAATACCCTTAATGCAAACCATGTGCATATATGCTCAGCATTAATAAACTTGGAAGATCTGATTTTATTTTTTTTCCTTCAACAGGGCTTCAGCGTGGTTCTGATTTACTGGATGGTGTTGCGTGCATTAATGCAGGCTTTCAGTTGTCCAAGTATGAGGTGCCATTGTAATAGGAGGATATAAGACATATGCTTAAGGTGTTGCAAATATTATTTATTGTACCCACTTATACGGTGAGTGTCCCAAAAGTTCCCGCCCCACCTTGAAATCAAACAAAGGCTTCATACGGCAGATAGGCCAACGCTTTGTGACTGACAAAGTGCTGCTCAATTACTAGGTGTCAACACACCAGTACTTTTCCATTCCTGACGTAATTGATCTTGTACAAAAATTGAAAAGACTATTGTGTGCAGTCATGGTGTCTGTGTTTTGAGATGCTGAAGGAGTAATTATGGGTGACTACTTTCTGAAGGGTTCAACAGTAAATGTTGAATAGTACATCAATGAACTACATAGGTTACAGGGCAGTAAGAAGAAATATCACCGGAGACTTGGATGCAGTGTTTGATTGTAACAGAATGATGCGTCACACAGCACAATTTTCAGTGGCGGTTATGTTGAAAAAATGGTAAAAGATCAGAATTCCGCCTCTTGTCTTATTCAGGCTTGTACATAAAAAGAAAAAACAATAAAGTTTAACATTGACTGCTACATTGTGTGGTTTTCATTCCTATAAACATCTTCTAAAACAGATTTATAAGCAACTTGTTCCAAGCCATTAGGGCGTGTACTGTTATTTCAACCTGGCACCACAAGGTACTACAACCCTGTCAGTTGTAATAACATATGACCAAGCGTCTATGTTTTTGTCTACTGGTTTATTCTTGTAGAGCGGTGTCAGAACATGTGGTTCTGGACTTGAGTGACATTTTTTGGTGTACTTGCAATTAACTAAAACCATTTGTTTCCACTGTTTGAATGAAACATGAGGTGATGATAAACAACTGAAAGTTCAGTTTATTAAAACGTTTAATTGCTTTCACTTTTATAAGCTACTACATTTCAAACGTTTTCACATAATGGGTAGCAAAATTATATGGCATGTGCTATGAAATTCACATCACACAAGTTGATGACAACACCTGGCTCAGTTTATCATAAAGATGTATAGTGATTTTCTTAAGCGCTTTTAACAGACTTGGCTACCACTGCCATTAAGTTTAAATATATATATATATATATATATTGTAAACAGCATGCATGTTGTATAGCAGTGGTCCCCAACCACCGGGCCGCGGACCTGTACCGGGCCTTGGGCACCTTTGGACCGGGCCGCACAGTTGAAAGAATAAAAAAAACTTACTGTACTCCTGGTTAATTGATTAGCTGAGGCTTAAAAATATTTTATTTTGAAAAGTGACCAGATTCTCTCTGTTTGCAACAGACTCTTGACTCATATCAAGATGCTAATTATCTCAGTCGCGTTTTGTTACCCTTATTATGGTAGTGGACTTGCGTTTGTTGTCGTAGCCTTATATTAATCAGCCGACGAACAGCCAAGCACCCACTGGGTTGCCGGTCAGCCAAAGTTGTGGACATGTATGGACCGGTCCGTGGTGAAAAAAAGGTTGGGGACCACTGTTGTATAGGAAAACAAACGACATCAGTGCAGTGTCTAACCAGATCCAGGAGATGGTGCTGTTTTCTGTACAAAAGGCATTTCGTCTAAAAACGGCAGTAAGTTAACTGACAAATACTGTTTGTGTGGTTAAAAAAAATACTGAAAAGAAAATAAAGAATTGACATTTTCGTTAACTGTTTGTGCATGTGAGCTAATAGTATTTCCTTCGCAAAGGGGCTATTATCAGCACGCCCACCATTTTCACTTACAACTAATCCACAGCCTAAAGGGCTAGCTGTTTATTACCAGATATGATGGACTGGCTCATCCGCCTCTGTAGCTATGGACAGCAGGATGGCCTTGGGAGTGTTCTCGAAAAGTGCGGCTCTATTCTGCGTCTGGCCCTTCTTCACCCAGTGGCCGTAGATCTTGAAGGCGCATGCGTCAATGAGCTTGCGAATGGGCTTCACCGCGTACGGGTCACTTTTGATCACCTCCTTGGTGACGGGTTTGACTCTGCGGAAGCTGCAGTAGATGCGCATGGTGGCGAGTACGGTGAGGCAGATGACCTGGAAAAGATGAATTAACCTCATGATTCAATCAGTAGTACAGACTGTTGTTCTTTAAGCATGAATGTACTTTTCAGCTCTAAGACTTCACCTTGAACTTTCTGTACGGGCTCAGTTGTCGGACTTCATCTACCACATACTGGGAGAAGAACGGATGGTTGAGCACATCGACGGCTGTGTAACGCTGCCTCGGGTCCACTACAAGCATCCGCGAGATCTGATCAAACAAAATTAGTGATGTTTTACCATGTGGCAATTTATATGGAACAGATGAGGTCAACCAATGAGAGAATGGGAATAAAGTGGCTGACCAAATCTTTGACCGTGTCAGAGCGGTCGTCCCATTCCGGGGACGAGAAGCTGTAATCTCCCGCTAAAATCATACGCAGCATCAGCATCTGTTTCCTGTGCCAGAAAGGTGGGGAGCCAGCCAGCAGTGTGTACATGATCACACCCGCACTCCATCTGCACATATAAGCCAGAGGGCAAGCACCATGGCAGAATGTATTTAGGATAGCAGGATCTTTCGTATCATTTACACGAGTGCTTGTGAATTAGACTTCTTGGAAGGGTTGAAGAGCAGTAGGGCAAGGGCGTGTAAGTCCACAAGCCCAGCCATCAGAAATATCAGTAAACAAAACGTATTAAATATTTTTTGCTGTATTGTTTACTTCTCTGATTTTTGTGATCGGACTTACATGTCTACAGGCGTTCCATATCCTTCATGACCAGAGTCCGTGGAGCACTGGATGATCTCGGGAGCAAGATACACAGGAGTCCCACAAACCTCTGCATGAAAAACATTTTTGTATAAAACAAGTTCAACTTAAAGCAAAAGGTGTCTACCGTGTCTCTTGTGTCAAATCAGGGTTTAGGGTACATAAGAGTGAATGTGGCAGTAATGTTGACTATCTGATATCTGTTGTATAAAAATATGCTTAGTGGATGGGCAATGGGCATTTACTCAAACTAGAATTTAATTTAAGTTCCCTTGAAAATTACATAAATTCTGAGAAACTTTTGTCAAGCTAAGTATTAGGAGGACATTTTACAATTCACAACATATCAATCTCAATGTACTGAGCAAATGATTATTATTACAATGTAAACATTGCCCATGTGCAAATGTTGGACTGGAGGCAGAACTGGGATATCAGAGCAAATTGATTGGACACGTTTGCTTCATGTGCCGAGCAAAACTTAGCAGGCCCGTTGCTTGTCTTCTGTCAATGATCTTTCCTTTGATTGATTGATAGCAAGTTCAAAAACCTAACTTAACCATTTCATGTTGATGCAAATCAGTATTTGAACTCTTGGCTCTACGGCAGATAGACTCGAGTATCTTGTTGCATCTCAACCTTTGTAACTTAATGATGTGCTACCAGACTCTGCTCTGATTTTGAACAGCTGCTAGGACATTTTGAAAAGATGTTACATTTCTATATTTGAGAGTGTAAATATTCTCAATTAAAAAGTCTGCTGTCTTTATGTTTTGGTGTCAGTCAACGCTGTATAATGATAGAATAAATCACAAACAGTCGTGTCTAATAATGTTTACGAGTTGAGCTCTAACCTTTAAGCTTCTGTCCCGACTCGATTTGCACGGAGAAGCCAAAGTCTGTGAGTTTGATGTGCATCTCGTCATCCAAAAGGATGTTTTCAGGCTTGAGATCTCGATGGACTATGTTCTGTTCGTGGAGAAAGTGAACCACATCCAGCAGAGCACGCATGATGTTCCTACAACCGACAGATCAAGAACTCATAAAGGCTTGTTATGGTTAGGCTGTTTTTTGAAGAAGTCAAAATGTTCTCAGTGACCTTGTTTCCTTCTCACTCAGAGTTACTTTCTCTGTGAGGTAGTCAAAAAGTTCACCCTTTCTCATCCTGGGATGAAGACAAAGTAAGTTAAACAAAAATAGATTAACATTCTTGGAAGAAAATTAACATCAGAACAGAATTGCTTGTCCTTACTTACAGATCAAAAACCAGGAAGAAGAATACTTTGGATTCATAGCAATCTTTTAGCTGTACTGCAGGGAAAAGGGTCAAGCACAAGGTCAAACAAACAATTCAATACAATTGCTGTTGATGATCGGACAACAAATGCAAAATTTTGCAATGATTGACCACTGAGGGTGGCTCAGTAGGACAACAACCCAAAAAAATGAGGTTGGACTATATTGTAAGTGTATTGAAAATGGGCATACTAATATTCTCCTGTCCGTAGACTTTCTTGAGGATATCAATCTCCTTCACCGTAGAGTCCCTGATCTCCTCAATCTCCTGAGGCGTCATCTTATCCGAGGGGGTGATATCGATGATTTTCACGGCATAATCCTGAGACGTCCGTTTGTCCACGCAGCGACGCACCACGCTGCTCACTCCCCTGAGGACAAGACACCTTGGATGTCCCATCAATGTGTCGTTAACAGCCAATTGTATCTACTGATTATTAAATGTAAACAGTATGAAAGAAAATGGATGAATAATACATGGACAATAAAACCTCAAACAGGAAGCCTGGAGGCAAAAATTGAAAGCAGGACCTTTCGACTGAGGTAGATGCTAACCACTTAGCAACATTGCTACACTGGATTGGCTCTCATGAAATGTAATCAATTTTGCATCCACTGACTAATTCTTACTTAATCTAAATCAAAAGACAAAAGGTACAGTTTACACACTTTTGTAAAATCCTAACAGCAAAGGCAATCACTGAGACAGCCAAGAATGAGTTTCCGTATGACAATGTGTTAGGTATTTGCTGTGCAGTGCACATGCATACCTCACCAACAAAGTTGCTTATGTAAGGGGGGCACTGTCCGAGAAATGGAGGGGAATGACAATTAGTGCTCTCATTCTCTGCTCACATGCCTCAAGGGATGTATGGAACACCATCGAGACAGTCACCTCAATAGATTTTTACTTAGGTTGATTAAAACAACGTAAAAACATTCTGAATCACAAGAATGTCAAATGAAATTGCTTTCTTTTAGTATGTCACGCCATCTACTTTATGAATATACCTTCCCAGTATCTCCTTGGGCTCATACTTGTCGTAGAACTCCTGAGCGCCCACCCAGTCGGGGATCTCCTCCTCTTTGGTCATGATGGAGTGATCAGCACAACAGCTTTGTCCACGCTACAGAAATACATTAGTTGAAACTAGTCAGAATTAAGTGTGAAAGGTCATGACATAATTGCACAGTTTATCTGTAAAAGGATGGCTTGTGCTAAACGTTTTAAACTTTTGGAACCTGACCCTAAATTACATTTCCAGTATAGATGATATTGAGTTTTAGTGGGCTATGGTGTACTGTTTACTTGGTCTAATCAATGATAATGATAAGACACAATAAGCAATGGCCCGTCCAGTAAACAGATATTGGTCTATGAACAGGCAGCAGAGCCAATTAAAAAACATTGGGATTTATTTTTTATTTTTTATTCATTAATTGATTCAATACATTATCCACGAAAAGCAGGTGGTGCGGGGCTAATTGAAGGTCCACGTTTTTTCTGAAATTTGTATTTTTTAGAATAAAATGTTGTACTGTATAGGCGCAACATTTGGTCATTGTATTATAAGTATCAAAGAAAGTTTGTTTAAACGTTCTCACTTCACAGACATTTGGGTTTCCAGCGGTTTCTGTTTACGACAGTTAAATTTCTACGACCGCGGCGTAACCCAAACGTGTAAGTAACGTGTAGTATAGTCCATCGCATTTTTGGTTTCGCAGTAATAATAATTTAAGTCCTAATTACAGTACATATTTGCATTAAAAAAAAAATTAACGCCTTGGCATATATACCATTCTCACGTGACATATCGCTTGCCGGCACGCTCCTGATGCAAAACGACATGATGATCTAGTTGCTGTGCAATAGTCACGTGTGAAGTAGTGAAGAAGAAGAAAACTTAAATTATGTAAATTTCCCAGTGGTTATGTTTTGCCTACGAAACTATTCAACTGTTAACTAATATTTACAATACCCTACAGACAAAACACAAAATGTGAGGAAATCTTATAGCCCTTTTCTAACTTCCCCTTTCTTTACTCAACCAATAGTTAATGGGGGGCTTTGTGCTAGCTAACATTTCGAACGTTATCGCCTCTGTTTTAAACAATACGCGCTTGGACAAATTGGAGTGAAAGTACGGTCTACTCACCGCTTTCTGCCTCGCTCAGTCCCTCCTATTAAAGGTTATCCATCATTGAGAGGAAGAGGACGAACAACGACGGACAGCGAAACTGTCACAGCTTTGCGGGGTCGCTGCCATGACAGGAGCTCCAATGTCAGGCACCAAAAATAAACTGTCGCTTTCAAAGCGACCTCTCTTTCTGCTACAGACTCGTATCCGCTTAGAAAGCAGAGCTCCTGAAATAACCTTATCAACTGTCTTACATGACTTCAAATGCTAACTATAAGCGTTCCAATAACGGAGTCTTATTATGACTTCAATACAATACATATACATATATATATATATATATATATACATAATGATGAGCAATAAAAAATAGCCTATGGATTTGAGGTGCAATTATTTTTGGTCCCTTGGGGGTCACCCTTCTCACGTCTACACAGTTGTACCCATGGCTTTGAAAGTGCATGGCCTTTCCCGCTGAGTCAGTCAAGGAGTGTTGCATGTTTCAGCCACTTCGTAATGTTCAATAAGATTTACATCACCGGACTCATTCAAGGTCAAGGTCAAAACCAACTATCAAAAGTAATCTTGTCGACTCGTGTCTTGATGATCATGTCACTCTAGGAAGCCTTGAGCCTTAAAATGTCATAGTGTCTTGCAAGTGTAGAACAGAGCCTCTTAACATACGTTTCACAGTAGGTGTTGTGTTCTTTGTATACACAATATAGGCTAAATTCTCAGTATGGTACTCTTCTGTTAAAATTGGGTGCGGTGGTGGGGTCACTCAAAGAATGAAAAAACTAGAATAAATGCTAATTATGACAGACAAAATGTTGGAATCACGTTTTGGTCTTCATGATCCAATTGCTTTAATGTTTTGATTTCAAGCAGTACCTGGTGTGGTATTGTTCTACAATAGAGGAATATCTACCAATGACAGTAATGAAATGCAACCAAAACAAAAACAAAACAGCAATATATATATATATATATGCATCTATTGACATGTGACTACAAGCATTTCAGCTGTCTCCTAATAATTGAATGGATTGACATTGCCGGAAGATTAACTGCTAAATAAAAGTACAATTGTCAGGTCTCGTTAATTTGATCACGTTGTTCGGCAATGGTGAGTCTACTGTATGCTCTCCTCCTCTTCAAGGTTTCTGGATATGATTCAAGATAGACCTGTCGGATGAACAAAAACAGTTTTCAGATAATCTACTTAAATTTGTATACTTGAATAGCAACAATTACACCAGATGATGACTTAGACCATAAAGCATGATGCTTATGAAAATATTCAAAACGCTGTGTACCCGACAACTTCTACCAATATTTAGTCATACAGTCATGGCCAAAAACATTTGCATTAGGTGCGTCTTTCAGACTTATGCAATCCATACTGACCATTCGCAAACTTGCACTGTTTGAGCACCTCGCTGAAGCCCTCGCAGAGTTTAAGATCGCTCTGCGATTGAGCGCAGTCAATGAACTGTTTGAGCTCATAGGAACAGCTTTGTTGCGGGGTATTCTGCTGCTGGTAAGGGGATTGCATCTGGTATGGCTGGGCCTGTTGAGGCTCCTAAAATGACACAGAAAAATTACATCCATTCAAGAGCATTTATCAGAGTTAATGTGATGTACAGTACAGGTATTGTCACAACTTTGCGAATTACTTGCTATCATAAAGTAAATACAAAAGTTTGGGCTTAGGTTTCCCTTGTAATATGTGACATTTACCAAACAATTATGCACAGCTGCTCATTTCAAGTACACCCAATGCAAGGCTACATCGCCTAAACAAAAAACAGACTTTTAGTCAATATATAACTCGATAAAGTGATGTTTACAAACCTGGTATGTGACATCAGGCCGCGCAGGCTCTGAGCTACCCCCACTGAAGGCGCCAGTCATTGCATGGCCGAGAGTATGTCCGACCGCAGAACCCACCGCTACCCCGGCAGCGGTTGTCGCCATCTGGGCAAACATACCGGGCTGTTTGGGTGCTGCCGCTGGAGCCGCCACAGCGGCCGGTGGTGCATGCATTGGTACAGGTGCACGAGAAGGTGGTGGCGGTGGTGGCGCCCGGCTGTGAAGGAATGACAGAAAAGGTCAAACAAGGGCACCATGACAGGTTTTTGAAACAAAAAACAAACATCAAGAAGAAAATTAAGAACAGATCCAGAGCAATGTATGCTTAACAACTCAACTGAGTCATTTAAACACGTTGTCACTTTTTAAGCAGCAGTTGCATACGAATATTGTGACTTATTGTGGCTAATACAGTGCAGTGTGGTTACAAAATGGATTAATTAATGGATTAGTGGTAACTATCTTAACCAGGCATCTTATGCAGTATAACCTACAATCCTCATATCGTGTTTAATTTTCTTGAACTACCAGAAACAAAGAAAACAAAGTTAAATGTGAAGGCTTCATTATGGTCCATTATTTAAACTACGTCACGATTCGGTTTAAGTCTGGTCAACAATGTGACCTTGATGAAACAGTTGTTCCAATTTGACCAAGCGTACTAAACCACACACAATAGTAACATTTACAAAACAGTCAATCTTAAACTTCTAATCACATTTGCTCCACATCGTGTTAGAAGTAATTTTCTTTCGCTGGCTCAGTCCAACAAGCAGTGCGAGAATGACACACGCTAGCTTCTGACGCAACTGTCGTCACGTTGCTTATCCATTCCTATCCGCAACATTTAAACGTTACCTCGCTGGAGGAGACATCCTCGATGTTCTGCTTCTGCTTCCCCTTGGCATCGTGACTAAATACACAACTTAATTCTTTAAAATGTGTTGCGTGTGCAAGATCGCGTGTAATTTCGGCACTCGTCTTCAGCTAACGCTTTTTATCTAGCGACCTTTAGCTGTTCCGGAACTTTCTGTGTTACATCATTTATCTCCCGGGTAACTTCCGGTATGTTGGATAACACGGTCACTTTCGTCGCTAGTATTCATTATTACCTGATCCAAATTTTTGTAACTAATACATGTTGTTTTGTAACGTATCCTGCAAGTTAAACACACATTTGTATATTATAATATTTGTAACCGTTGATGAATGACATGAAAAAAGTCACAATTTTGATTCAATTTTAATATCTGCAAGTGTGAAAATAGAATACAAAATCAATCATTATCCCATTTTATACCCTAGATTACAAAGCCTATTGTGTCATATATCTGTACACTACAGGAAATGACAGCCGTGTTTAAAAAAAAATAGACAATACAGTACAAGTGACGTACTATAACTTCAAATTAACTATAAATAATTTCTTCTTTTATACTCCCCTCCCCAGAAAAAAAACATCAGTAAAGATCAAGAGGGGTACATGCTAATCCCTTTTCCCCTTCCTTCTTTTATTTGGATTTTTAGGCCATTGCTGGCGTCCACCACCATGTCCCGATTTTCTCTCTGCCCAGGGAGGCATAGGTGCCTCTATTTCCCCGGGTCGTCCTCCTCTGTCCGGTACATGGCCCATCATTTTCTAGACACCAGAGAATAATTATCTTCCCATTAGTTTCATTTACGATCAAAAAGGATACTTCATAGCAGTTTACTGTTCTACCTTGTAGATATTAGTAGTAGTTCCAGCTTTGATTGGCTCAATGCAGGACAGATCCTCTCTGGTAGCCAGTAGAAGTGAGAGAGACACTCTGGACGAAACCGCGATGGATGCAGGAGGAGGGACCGTGGCAATCGCTTCACTACGCTCCTGTGTAGGAAAGTGATACTGTTATATAGATAGAAAGATTAATTATTGTCATCTGTACATGTGTTGGAGTTTGTGTGTGCATTTCTCAGGGGCAAGCTGCTTGACTTTATCTATTCAGTCTCTATAGCACTGGTCCTAGGGTCCTAGATGAGATTGCAAGTGACACCAATTTAAACCCAATGAAAGGTGTCAATTATTAAAGAGACAGTGTGTCGAATTTTTCAATGCCCATTCATTTTTAACAACCCACTATTAATTTCAATAATATGAAAAAAAAAGTACTATCACATACATGTAAACGTTGTTATACATTAAAATAATTAAATAGTATGGCAACCATTAAAACTGTTTGTGCATCTCAATTTCATGCTTTACTGTAATTTATTTTACTACCATTTACACCTTGGCCATCAGGGGACAGTATACAATCCATCCATCCATCCATTTGATGATGAATACAGAATATCACAACAATAAGTAGTTTTCAAACAGTATACAGTAATAAGATATATGTTAAATGTGTTGTATGCTCTGTGTGTATTCAAATCTAAATTGTTTAAAGGTTTATAATTACAGCAACATCAACACTAACTTCATTAGCCCATCTAAAGCATTTTGCATTAAGTGTTATCAACTGCAAGTGGCAATAAACAACTTGAAGTACTTGAAGCTTCTTTTTTTGAAGAAGTGTTCACTATCTACCAAACTGCTGCTTGCTGGTAGCCCTTATCTCGAAAATTTGAGCCAATTATAAATTGAGGTTAACACTGTCATTCTTTAATCGTGCTTAGACATTCCTACCTTATGTTTTTCTCCCCAAGCAAATGACTCAAGCGAAACCTGAAAGCGCTTGACCATCATTTGCTGTCGACAGCCATAGTCATCGGACAGAACTCGATTGATCTTTTCCAGTTGCCTCTGAGAGATGAGGTAAAATTTGAAATAAAAGTTAAATTACAGAGTAAAATTTCCTGTACTCAAGAGGGATAAACTGCAGAATTTAAAAACACCATACCCACTGCTCTGTACTGAGGGTGGTGTGTAGAAGAGGCTTCGTCATAGCTTTGCCGGGAAGACGAGCAATCCTTGACTCCACCTGCATAGTACATGACATAACTATTACTTATCATCGCAGTCTGTAATGGCTCACGTAAAGCCTGTCCTGTTAACCAGCTCACCTCATGCAGCACATCAGGATATTGAGAGGATGTATCCATGTTAAGAGCGTGAAGCAGTAATATCCACTCTGCCTCTATCTCAGCTGTTCTTCGGTTATTGGTTTCATCATTGTCCTCATGTTCCTGGCAAGACACTGTCATTTCCTCCACTCTCTGCTCTTTTGCGGCCTCTTCTCTGGCGGATTCATCCCCAGAGTGCAGCTCTTTATACTTGATTATATGTGCTGCTTGCAATTCTGACACAAGGAACTCTGCAGGGTTTCAAGAAACATTGTAGAGGTTTAAGACATCACGTGAGGCTTTTGGGGAAAGATATCTTCAAAAACACACACATATTGCGAACAGCTGCTATTTCCTTACACAAAAAAAGCCTCACCAGTGATTTTGTATAGGGCAGAAGGCTCCAGCATCTCTGAGGTCAGCCCAGTGAGGGGAGAGTGTAAGTCGGACAGGATGTTTTTCAGCTCTCTCACTAGCAAGACGCTACCTCTTCCACCTGAGTCTGCAGTTAACACGTCATTTTTACTGAGCACATTTTGAAGTTATAAAATTTTTAAAGTACAATGAGGGACCACTTGCAGTAGTATGGCAACCATTAATTATCCATACCTTATTTTAACGCCAAATAATGTTAATAAACTACAAACAGTGGCTTAAAGAAACATACATTTAACCACAGTTAATTTTCCAATTAATCATTTTACAACCGTTTGTGTTAAAACATAATATTTATGTACAGCTTTATTCACCTTTTATGTGCAATTAATTTAATAATTATTTGAGTAGCCTACAGTCTTTATTAATGTTCAAACGTAACATAATGCTCCAGTACTTAGGGTAAAAAGAGAAACACTGCTGAATATTGCCTTCAAAAGTGGGAAGAAATTAATGTTCCATTGTAGTGTACTGTACTTTTCATACCCCGCAGCTCCGGGCACAGACACATCAGCTGGGATGTAAGCCAGTTTAACAGTGGGCATGGGAGTTCATCACATGCACACCTCGACAAACAGCAACCCTTGTACCTGTGCACACATCAAACACAATAAACCAAGCTTATGTTGCGCCTTTGATGTGTAGACGTTGCACGATTAAAAACAATGTGGAGATTCGTGACTGCTTAGAAAACGGTACAAATGCAGTTAAATATTACTCACCCTAACGCTTTAATGACAGAAATGATCCCGATACTCCTTTCCATTTTTACTGACACTTTGTTGCAAGTTGAGAACTCATTCACTTGCAAGCTTGTTTCACGTATGATCCATCCTGAACGACGTTTACTTCGATTAGATCACTTCCTGTAATCAATAACAACTTGGGCGCACATTGCCACCTGCTGACTGGAGAGTGAACTGACAGGAATAAGTGTTACGTTACTCCTGCGGTGACGTAATCTTAATGTATTCGTAAATCGAAACTTGCTGTAGTACAGTTACGCTGCCGTTCGTATCTTTTCACTTTAAACGGGGGGCAACCTGTGATTTACATACAATACATATAGTATTAATTATCATCATATTCATTAACACATACTTTTGTTTTATTTATATATATATATATATATGTTTTTTAAATATAATAATAATAATAATATTTTTTTTTTTTCAAAACGTGATCTTATTTTTATTTTTATTCTCACAAGGTTTGCTTGTGTTGGTGTTGATCAGTTAGAATTAATTTGAGGTAGAGCTTTATTGATCTCTAACTTTTTTTTTTTTAGGAAAATTACATTTTACACTACTAATTATTTTCAAAGACTACCAACTGATTATACCAATCAAAAGTGCACAACATCATTAAACTTAAATACTAACAGAATAGATAATGTATTAAACTGAAATAATAATGTTTTCAATTGCAGCATGGTGGAACTCAGTGGTTAATATATTTGCCTCACTGTTCTGAGGTTTGGTGTTCAAATCTTGTCTCAAGCCTTCTTTTGTAGCGTGTGTTTGTTCTCTCCATACATACTTACATGAGTTTTCTCCTTGTACATTGTGTTGGTTGAACAAAGATAAATCTTGAATCAACTGTCATTTACCATGATTGAAATTCTGGAAGGGTAGCACAGTTTGCCTCAGTCAGGAGGGTTTCAATCTTGGTCTGTCTGTCACCCCAAGCTTTTGTGGGTTTTCACTGGGAATATTGTGTAAGTTAACATACACTTTATAGGTTAACTGAAAACTGTATATTGTGAAAACATATACAAAAAAAGAATAAGTACTCTAGATGGATGTTTTCCACCAGAAAATACTATTACTACAAATCAGACACAGCTAAAGCAGCATAAGGCGCCGTGATGCACTTTACAACGTGTGCGTTAGCTCACTCCCTGCTGAGACCTCACCGCCATATGTGCTTACGCTTTAGTCCCAGAGACAACAAAGCTGTGCCACGCGTCAGGATGCGCTGCCTTTTATTCCCTTGATATTGCCCCTGTCTCAATAAAATGCTCCAGGGGTCGACCTCTGACCTTGACAGCAAGTCTAACAATGCAAGCAGACGCTCTCCTCCACTTGGCAGCCTTGATCGTGTGGGGATACTGAAGCAGTATGGAAATAAGGCACGTACATTTCTTGTAATTGAGTAATATTTTACTTCTTCTTGTTCTCATTATTTATTATTATTATTATTATTATTAATATTATTATTATTATTATTATTATTATCTTCATTTTCTACAGCAGGGGTCAGCAACCTTTTTTAAGCTGAGAACTACTTTAGTAGGCACTGATTATTGCAAAGGGCTACCAGTTTGATACACACATCTGAATATTATTAGGGTCCGAACGACTTTATCCAATATTAGCTGTAATAAAATGATAAAAAATGGTTTAAAAAATCATTTAAAAAAAAGCCAACCCATTAACACATTACAACTAGATAACAAGTTCAAACACGCTTCTAAAAATGAAAGAGGCAAAAAGTTAGCCATTTTTCAGGGATAACATTCAAACTCCACACAACTGCCTACGGCGAGATTCGAACCTAGGACCTCTCGACTGTGAAACTGCTGTCCTGTTATTCATCTTTGGTGTGTGATTGTTATCATCATTATTGCTGTTGGTGCAAAACGTCTCAGTAGGATGCAACCACAATAATAGATTGTTAAATCATGGTTAGATGCTTTTCAAAGTGGAGCCTGTTGATTTAATGATTGTATTGTGCGGCTAGAAATGACGCCAAGCGTTGCCAGGTGATACAAGCCGACGCCCAGCGCACAGACAGCTGCAGTTGACACTCGTGTCCCCCCCACACCCTCCCCGCCCCACATAAGTACAACACACTCAGTCAGGTGTCATGGAGCACACCATCTCATCGCTTTTCGCGTGGGTTCACAATACACTACTTCGGACTAAGCAATAACACTACTATTGAGTCATGAATCGGCCATGCGAGTGGGGCTTCTCGGCCAAGCAAATGGGCTTCGAGGAGGAGGGCTTCTTCATCGACTACGGCGAGGAGGAAATAGTCGATTACCAAGACCCCGGTCAGCTTGTGGTCGCTTTGAAACAAAAGGAGGAAGAGGTTATTTTGGCTGCCCAGCTGGGGAACGCGTTGCTCTTGGAAAACCGTCAACTCAAAGAGCAGAGCGACAAACTGCATGAGAAGTACGCAGATAAACTGGAGGTAAGTTTTTTTTTTTTTAATTAAACACGAGGTTTGTCTAGAGTTTTGTGTTTTTGGAGCGCAGTGGGCGGTAAATACAAGTTAAGTGCTCTCTGGCAAGCTGGCTTTCTGTGTATGGAAAACGCGTCAATAGGCTACAGTACACTACTTCAGTTAACGTGATTCCGCAGATCCCCCCTACCCCTTCCCCGCCCCAATTTTTATTTTTATTTTTTACTCGCACTGGTATCCAATATGTATAAAATACGCCTATATATTATCTATAACGCTACAAAAATAACTAAAGTGTACAACTTGTATGTTTACTGTACACATTGTGAGCTTCAAATCCACTGATGAATCACAATTCGTTTTTGCCGTATCGGCACAATTGTAGATGAATTAAACTGTACAGCATTTTCAATGCTAAGTCTCTTACATACAGTACTGTGAACTGTGCCATAGACACATGCACGCACAGTATATGGGGTATATATGCCACGGACTTTCGACTTCCGGGTTTTACACATCAGCGCCGATTGTGGCCGCGTTCCAACACCCTCACCCACAACCCTGCGCCCCCCAACCGCGCGCTCCCGCTCATCGGCGGGAGGGCGTCTCGGCTATCTGAAATGTTCCGGACACCGAGACAGACATTACAATCTCGCAGCCTCGCACCCGTCGACGGGAACGCGCAACCGAGGGGCACAAAAACGGAAGCGCTGAAACTAGGACGCGGCCCACACGGTCCGCAAACCAGAAACGGAAACAAAGTTGACGGGTGAAAACCCAGAAGTCGGAAATCCCGCCTCCTCCGTGGCATATAGTGCATTTGAGGTTCAAAAGCGAAAACGCCTGTCGCCTGTTTATTCGTGTGGTCATGGGAAGTGTTTACCTTACTCGAGTGGGAAAAAAATAATTGAAAATGAACATTTAATTGCAACGTCAACAATAATATCCGTCTGCTGGTCTGTCTGTCCTCTGAACTCGTGAGAGATATTTGGCATTCGCATGCCGTAGCAAAAAGTTTGCTCAAGAATGGGCATGGTGGTGCTTTTGGACTGGTTAATGGAATTCATTAGTTGTGACTCAAGACTTGTTGTTTTTTTGGCATTTAAGAATGAGTTTACATGTTTATGATTCATGTGTTTTTTGTACCCAATCAGGAGCTGGAACAGAGCAATCATGAGCTACGCTTAAAGCTGGAAAACTGCCAGTCTCAGTGGAAGAGTCAGGTGGGCGACCTTGAGAGGGATGCGAGGGAGTTGACTGCTCAGGTGCAGCGACTCACTCAGGCCTTGTGCCAGGCTGAGAGGGACAAGGCACGAGCTCAGATGGCTTACAGTGAGAACACACAGCAAGTGAAGGAAAAACTCAATGCTGTGAGTCCAATCGCACATCACACATACACAGGTCTGGCTTTGTGTGAGAATAATTGGCTTGTGTCTATGTGAGAGGCCCTCAAGGTGATCATTTAACAACAGACTCAAGTGCCAAAGCAGATAAGGCAAGCACTGACCCAGTCCACCCCACACATTGACACTGTGTTCTTTATAAGCCTCTCGGGTATCAGCCTGACACACAAGGCCACGCACACAGCCCTCAGTTTTTGTGCTCTCACACAGTAAAGCAATGTGTGTTTTTATTTAAACAGCAGAGAGAGATTAAAAGCTCATTCTATTTTAGTGGGAGATAGATTGTCTGTTTTAATGAAGAATAAATAAAAAAAATGCACAGATTTAAGGAATAAACAGGTAAATCTCTTATTCACGAGCAATCTCCCATTTATGTATTATTCAGATCCAATACAATATCAGGAGATATAGACGCAACTACGCTTTTGTTTTGATTGGTGCCACTTTATCCCAAAACCCTTCACAAAGTTTTATTGTTCTTCAAACCAATGGTAAATGCACAAAAAACAAACACTGATGAAATGATGTCCTTCTTTGCGGAAATGATAGGTAGAGAAAACAGAAAATTCGGAGTATTTTTGATACTTTACAATTAGGCATGTAACGATTCACTCAAGCCTGATTCAATAAAAAAAAATATTTTCAGTTTCCGATTTTCGATTAGTTAAAAAAAATTCTTAAACAAAATTATTCATTTGACAACCAAAATATGTTTTTATTTTAACATTTACATTTTGTCGTTTTTACAAACATTAACTTTTTGTAACTTTATAAAAAAATTTAAACTAAAAAAATGAACTGTTTAACTACATTTTTATCTTGTTATAATATTCTGCCCTTGCAACACGTTCTCAGCTCAGAATAGAAAACTGCCATCAATTTCAATTTTAAGGAAAATGTTATATTGCTTTTTTTTTTTCTAACTTTCTGTCATTTATTAAAAGTACTATTGGTATCTTTATCGGCGACTACTCATTTGAGTACTCGTAATAGTATCGGTCTGAAAAAAGTGGTATTAAACATCCTTAATATAAAATATTTGTGTTTTGGCAAGACTTTATTATACAGTACTGTAGCTCATTTTGGTACACACTGGTGTTCTTTAGCTATTTTTGTTTCTCCTGCAATCATATGACCGAATGGAAAATTATTCTCGTCAGCAGCCGAGTCATCATCATTTGTGTTCAGTCAAACATTAATAGTTAGGAGGTAAGTAAGCACTGTTTACTGCGAGGATAATCAAAACAGTGACGTATTTAAGGACTTCTTATCTACCTGATTTACCAAGAAGATGATTAGACTTTGTGATCCTAAGACGGAATTGTAAAATTGTTCAAGCGGATTTCCCTAGATGTAGAGATGTACATCACACTTAGAGAATTTCCTTGTGCAGGAGAAAAAGAGCAGCTATTTAGTTCCTGCTCAGTTAAAAAATAATCCAAAACAACACTCCCCTCCCATGTCTCAAGGTCCACAAAATAACAGACTGCGAATGTGAACGTGATGTCTTTCCATCCAAGGGCTTACACTGGAGTCCAGAGCCCCTTGAAGTGCAGGAAAAAGCCAATTTAGATAAAAACCTAGGCTGTTGAAGGCAAAGGAGTTGGAGTAACTGTTTTCTTTGGCGTCAGCTATGTTGTAAAAGTGAAAGGATAGAGAAAGTGTGGAGAGGAGTGCTAATGTCGAATGACATCTCTTTACCCGACCTGGTGTTGGATGCTTCTCCTGGGAATTTGGTGAGTAGTCAGTGTAGTAATTTTGTGTGTACTGTGGGGGGGGAAAAAACCCCGAATTTAATATTAACAGCATAAACCAAAAAGGTTGGAAATTTGTGTTGGGTGTTTTGGTTGTGTTGGTCACTGTAGCACAAAAGTACACCAACGCTTTTCCACAAGTCTTCATGTTTTCAGGCCACTCTGCTCTGTTATACACAACTGTATCAAATATATTGGCATGTAGTGGAGAAATAATCAGCCAAACAACTTTCTGAACTTTTTGTTGTTTACAAGAGGGGATTTTTGTTCTGTGCGGACCACTTGAGTGGATTTGTGTTGCTCGTGTAGAGGGATCAGCAAAACAGATGTGAACAGGAAAGTTTGGCTATACTGTTGAGGAAATGTTTGCATGAAAACAATGCGACTGTTTAGATAGTTGCTCAAGTGTTGAGTTTGCAGTAAGATACGGGAGGGAGTTTACCCACGGTTTTATTCACTGTTTTTCTACCTGCGGCAACATAAGAAGCCGTCAGTTAATATTCAGATGCACCTGTCTTTGCTGGCTTTTGCTTAAATAACCTTCAAGTGATTATTAAAGGATTTTCCTTTTTTTTTGCTATATTCTCAACTTGACATGTACTGTATGTACATTGCAAGCTGCAACCTAAAATATTATAAATGACCCTGAGACAAACAATTGTTTAATGACAAGATGAAAATATTGATACATTTCATTTTTTCATGGTGTTAACCATTTGCTTAACTTAAGAATATTGGGTGACTTTGCAAAAGAAGTAACAGAACACAGTACAGTACACTCTGATATTGGCACACTAAACTAAACTGGAGCAGTCTAATCTCATAGTTATGTTTCATTTGAAGTTTGTACTGTCTTTGCTGGTGAACCAAACATGAATGGCCAATTATATTTTTTATTACTCCAATAAATTATTAACTTTATTGCATAAGTATACAATGCAGCAGTTTCTAGGACGCTTGCTTATTAAGTTGGCAGGGCACACAAGCACATAAATAGTCAATGGACAGTTAAATTAGGGCAGTGGTGTCCAAAGTATGGCCTGGGGACCACTTGCGGCATTAGTGGTCACGCATGCACGCACACACACACACACACACACTAAACAATGTTTCATTTATTTAATATTTTTCCTAATGCAGTTCAGAGGGTGTCAATTATACAAGTTTTTTTTTTGCTATTTTTTGTTTTTAACTTTATTTCAAACATTTAAAATGACAATAAAACAAAAGAGCATAATTTGACAATTGTGTCAAAACAACAACAACAAACGGAGACATTAAAGAAAGTTATTCCGCAAAACAATTATGGAATATAACTTTTTGTTCTCCATAAATAATAAAAATGACTACCAAAGAAACCCATTTACAAAAGAAAAGAATTACTGTTCGAAATGGAGTAGGATGAAGCAACTGCTTATCTAGTCCTATCCCGATTTGACCTCACTTATTAGCGGGCTGGTCCGGTCGCTATTTCCTGAAAATAGTTATGGTCCATTTATTGCTTGACATCATTGATCTTAGGATACATTATGATGATAAATTTACAAACCTGGACTAAAACTGTGACGGTGTAAAATCTAGCTTTGCAAAATCTTGGCATCCAATCTTGGACAGACTGCAGTTCAACAATTTGTTATTGGAGACAAATCCTTAGCTTTGGATTTCTCTCGTACAGTATAAAAAGAAATATATCAGCTGAGTACAGTAATCTCTTTGCAACCAAGCATCCTAGAAAGGAAAATACAATATGCTGAGAGGTATAAATCGTTCATTTGCTGTTTTTTCTTTTTGGATTCAAAGAGCAAACAGCCCATCATCACCATTTTGTGCCCTCCCCGAGGGACTTGGCCGTAGCTTGGCTTGTCATCTGCCCTATACTGTAGCCCCTCTTGTGGACCTGGGATGGCCTGGGGCTGGTGGGGCCATATGAGGGGATATCATCTCAGTCTTTGTGTGTCTAACAAATAGAGCGTTCTCCTTCCACTTGTGTCCCTGCTTATTCTCAGCGGGTCGCTGCCTCTATTGTGAGAGGGGTCTGTGTTGATGAGACCAGCCGGTAATTAAGTCATCCCCAGGAATCAGGCTTCATCTTCCTCATTGTGTGCTGCAAGCTCTAGCTTTTTTTCTTTTGTTCATTATTGTGTTCTATTTTACTACACACGCACACTCGCGCCTGTCTCACTTCCTATTTCCATGCCTTCAGACACGTACACTCAAGCTGTCTCCTTTCAGCTTCCTGGCGCACAACATTTGAACCGTTTGTCACTTACAAGACCGCATAGCACACTCTCATCTTGTATTATTTGGCCATTATGGGACCTGACAGCGACCCTTCAAACTGCGTAAGGAGAACGAAGGCTCCCAGATTTGAGGAGTGTGTTGGAGAGGTCAAAGGGTTGTTGTTTATTTGGGCTTTGGCCTTTTACATTAGCACCGCAAAGGTGTTAATTTTTTATTTTTTTTTAATTATTACACTGTGTTGTTTTATTTGTTGCTCCTTAACATTTTTTACATCTCCTTCTTTAGACATACCACATACTTTTTTTTATTTTTATTTTTATTTTTTTAAACTACATAGAGGTATTGTTCTTTTGTTCCTGCAGTGGGGAAATCAGTGTGTTTGATGCAACTTAAACATTAGGGAACAACATGACGTCTCTATTGTGTTGTGGAATGCAAGCATATACACAATGCATTAGGAGCTGGGATAAAAAGATATACATTTATGTTCATTTTGAATAAAATAGTATTAGATTTATTAAAGTTACAGGGCCCTGACACTAAGAAGAATAACCTAACATATTATTCCCATACTGCAATTGGCTGGCAACCAGTTCAGGGTGTACCCCGCCTACTGCCCGAAGCCAGCTGGGATAGGCTCCAGCAACCCCCGCGACCCTTGTCAGGACAAGCGGTAAAGAAAATGGATGGATGGATGGATTATTCCCATATTTCAAAGCAGAATAACCGGGCATGGAAACAATAGAATAGAATACATTATTTATTAACATACTACTTTTGCACCTAGATGGATAAATTGTGTGACTACCTGAATACATACAATCACGGTGTTAAAAGGTGAATTTTTCTATAATTTTTGGTCAATAGCAGGTCTTGAATCTTAGGCCCCCTGGCCTCAAAGCCCCCACTGCCGACCTCAAATGAGATTTAGAAGCTCACATATAGATAGACATACTGGCTACATTCTCTTTTTTTTACTTTGGAGATTGTGGCCTCAATCCTATTGAACATCATGCCCCTGGCAGATTTTAGATCTAAAGTCAACAAATTACATTTTGTGCTTGTTTTTTTTTATGTTCCAAATGTAAAAATGAACTAGTAATAAAAAAAAATATCCACGTGGTATCATCTACAGTAAATATTGTTTACTGTATGCAGGCCATGGAGGTGGAGAGGGTCATGTCCAGCGAGCTGCAGACGCTTAAACAAGATCTGAAGAAAAACACAAACCACAGTAGGCCTCAGGATGAGGAGGTGATCAGCGCCATGAGAGAGCAGGTAAGCAAACGTTTTATATCAGACCAAACTTTAATAAAAATGAGTTGTAATTGAAACATTGGTTTAATGAAGACTATTTTAGCACATAATGTGCAGCAATGAATGGGGTACAAAAAGCACTGGACTCAACATTCAATTTTTTAATTTTTTCTTGTGATTCCTTATCAGCCATGAAAATGTATTAAATGTGATGTGATGCGTTAAGGTAATAATCTAAACATCTGACTTGGGGCACATTTTCAAGTTCAGAATTATAACATTCCAGATTTGGATTTAAAAGAATCTTGAGCACACGAAATATCACATCCTTAGTGCTAAAAATAACTGTCAGGGGTCAATATGTAGGAATATCTCTGAATATTTTTGCGGGCATGTGTCCAGGTGTTGCGCCTCACGCAAAGGGAACAGGCACTGGAGGAGCGTTTGGAGAAGGTTTGCCAGGAGAATGCTGAGCTGAGAGCCAATTTAGCCTCTTTGAACGCACGCCTGGCTGTGCACGACCAGCTCAACCAACAACATAACCAACGGGTAGGCACGCACGTGCAGTCGTGCACGTGTTTAATGGTGACTGGCTGAAGACACTCATACAATTACACTACAAGACAATTAAAGGCATAGCACTATTCCCAGGTGTGTTTCTTAAGTTATTTCATCCAAATTGTATTTCCATCTAGCACATTGCGTTTGACTTCTAATAAGAAAAGGAATTTAAACTCGTCGGCTGCTGATGCTTCAGTGGGATTTTGAAAAGTGTTACCACAACTGACGAGATTTACGAGTTCTTACTGCGACTTTCCCCTGCAGGTCTGGATTCCACACCCTAATCAAGTTTCACGTTTACTGAAAGTAGGAATCTGGCAAGTCAGGATTTCTGTTTTACTTTAAAAAGAAAAGATTCAAATGGCCTTGGGTCTAGAAATCTGACTTTATCACATCCATCTTAAATTTTAATAGTGGTAGAATTCAGTCAGTAAAGAAATAAAAACATCTTCTCAATTGAGAAAATGTTGCTGTAGTTTCTATTTTTACAAGCTTGCATCCCTTTTGCATTCTGTCATCTAAAGTAAACCACAGTATGTAGTAGCTGCTGCCTCATTACACTGTTTGGGTTGTGTGTGTGTGTGTGTGTGTTTTTTAATTGATTTTTTTCTGAAACTTTGCATTTTTATTTACAACAATTGTTTATCGCCAGTTCCTTTAAACGGGTAATTGTGTATTAAAATAGTCAGTCGATGATTACCTCATGTTGCTGGCATGTCATTTTGACCTCGTGTGTTTTTTTTGTTTTGTTGTTTTTGTCAGCTTGCTGAAGCTTTACAGGAGCTGGAGGTGGCACGAGGTCGCTCACAGCAACTTCAAGCACAGGTGGAGGAGCTCGAAGAACAGGTGTCCCTTCAAGAATCCAAGAACCTTGGCGATGCGTCCCTGCTTTCTGAGTTGGACATGGCTGACCTAGGATTCAGTAAGGAAGAGGTACCAAAAAATCTAATATTATACATTATAGCGATCATAGATTGTCAGAACAATTGAAACGATTACCGGTAGATTCCTCCTTTGTCGCTTCACTCGAGTTATTTTCTTTCTTGGTAGCCAAAACTGCCTCGTGTTCATGAACAATCTTTCCGGTGAATTAAAGTTTGAAACTTTGCCAGTATTAAAGACGATCTCTTAAGTTGAGAGCGGAATTTATCCAGATAATTAACATTCCAGTGGCTTCTGTGCTCTGCAGTGATGTGTGCAACCATTTGATATTCCAGAGGGCAATACCTATTTAGATTAGTTTATCAGATTAGTCTGCCTCTGCCCATTCTACATATCTGTTAATAATATTTTGAAATATACAATAAAGTTCTATGAAAAACTCTTATGTGTTTATGGCTCCAACATGCTCCTGAAAGACATTTTACCCTCCGAATCATAATCACTCATCGCTGGATTTGGGCCAAAACCTCTAAAGTCAAAATTTGGCCAATTTCACCCACCTCCCCTCAAAAAAAAACAACAACAAAACAATACTCTTGGTCAGTTGACATGTGTGGGTGACATTTTTTATTATTATTATTATTATGTGCCTTACCACAGTAAAATATGATTTAACTGTACTTATGAGTCATTCAATAGGTTTCCTGTTTGTCAGCCACATTGTTTAAGTGTTTCCTTGTTCCCTGGACCCTCCAGCACGTGTGCACATCACATGTTTGCCACCTTATCATAACATTTATAATTATTAAAGCTGAAACTAACAATTCTGTTAATAATTGATTAAGTTGTTTCTTATTTTTGCTGATTAATCGATGAATCAGATCTATAAAAAATAAAAAACATTTTTTTGTCAGTCCCTTTACTATCACCACCATCTGGCAAAAGTATCCTGAAAGAGTTTACCCAATGACAATTTTTTTTTGGTCATGGGTAAATATATTGATAAAATACAGGTGCATCTCAATAAAAAGTTATTTCTGTGGTTCAATTCCTGTAATTGTTCATTCACTTGACTTCCACGCAGGTAGTGAGGGTTCAATTCCCACTCAGTGGTGATGTGATTGTGAGCATGAAAGGTTGTCTCTGTCTAGATGTTCCCCGTGACAGCTAATGTAGTGAATTCAACATATGCGTTTCCCTATTTTAATTAAACTAGAAAAATCAATATACAATTTGCATAGTATTGTAATTTAGATGTACCCGATAACATGCTTTGAGAATTACTGTCAACATATTGTGCCTTTTCTCCCTTTAAATGTAGCTTTTAGAAGAAATGGGGTTGATCCTTCAGTTACTGAGGCCACTGGCCCAGAAAAGCGCAACATGTGTGGACACAGACCAAGAGGAGAATCTAAAGGGCGTTCTGCACCAACTGAAGACAGTGGCCCAAAGTCTGACGCAGGCCTCTGGAGCACAGGTGACACAACCAGAACATTTACTATTTCATCTAATGCCTGTGGTACGGTGGAAACTCTCTAAAACCAGAATGCAACCAAAGTGTTGCTTAATATGTCATAGGGTTAATTATACTTCTGTAGCAACTTTTCATAGATGAAAGTTGTGACCTAAGCTCCAAATCACTTCTCATGAATAAGTCTTGAACTGAACTGAAGGTCAGTGTTGGATTTGTTTTGCAGTGCTTAACTTGTAAAACATTAAATGCTTGAGGCGCATATGTAACATAGCTTATCTTCAAGTTATGCCAAAGTTAAGTCTTCTATTGTTTCTGCAGTTTAGTATTAACAGTGATAAAAAATTTGTTTTATATTCTTAGCTCATTAAAAATGTCTGTCTTCTGTGGGAATTTTTTTTTTGAAAGCAGAACATCACAAATAAACCAGCGCTGCTGAACAAACACATTAGAACAAAGAAAAGCACATTGTAAATGTTTCCATGTTGAGGTCAGTATTACACATCACCAGTCGCAAAAAGATAACATCACACACTTTTCAAAGTGAGCCAAGTATACCTGTAGACACAGCAACTTTCTTGTCACTGAAGGTGCTGTGGCCTTATGTAATAAGACATTACAGTATATGTGCAAAGTCTCTTTGTCCTGCTCATCCTACCAATGTTGGCTAATCATTACAACTGATAGGTTAAATGCTTTTCTAAGCCTTCCATGAATGTGGGTGAGCTTATACTACCTGTAACTAAATATGTCATCCTGGTCCATTGTATACAAAAAATGTCAGAATCTTTTCTGGGGGAAAGTTTGGAACAAATATATTGCTGCCATTCGATCTCTTGGTTCTTCCTGTATGCGCCAGGAGCTGCAACATGCTTTGTTGTCTGGATGAGTGATCAGTGTGAGAATTTGAGCACAGTGTATGAATTAAGAGATCAAGTGACGCAGTGCTGCTGGGGAGGGTTCTTTATGAGAGGTCTCATCTGGGTGCTCTCATTTCATCCTTTTTCTACGTCATAGACACGTAGTACAATTGTACTGTACAGAAGTTGGATGTGTGAGCTGGATTCTTTAAAAAGGCATTATCTTTTATCCAAACAAATAAATGTTGTACCTTTTAATTTTTGTGTGACGTGCTGACGACACAACACTTCTGCCAGTTATGACAAAAGGTAATTTAATAAAGATAAAGAAACAACTTCAAATAAAACATTTTCCAATTTGAGGCGCATTGTTGTGGCAGCAGAAGTCCTCTTGCCGCGCCGCATTGCTCTGTACCGCCCAGCCATGCTTCATTCTGTGGTCCCCGCCCCTCACCATATACACAATGAATTGGTTTGACGATGGCACGCTGTGCCCTGCTAAATGCAGTGTGAAAAGGGCTGCTTACTTAATAGATTCACATCTATATATAGATTGGAGTAAGCAGCGCTATTATAGCAATGACAACTTGATATATATACCTATCAAGTTGTCATTGTCTATAATAGCAATGACAACTTGATATATATACCTATCAAGTTGTCATTGTCTATAATAGTATAAAAATTACATCAAATAAAACGATAAAGCACCGAACAATTTTTTCCCCTCCAGAAGTTGCAGCTGCAGCAGGAGAATGCTGCAATGAGGCAGAAGCTGCAGAACATCAAAGAGCAGGCCGAAGTCGTCCAGCAAGCCGTCCGCGACCGAGATGAAGCCATTGCCAAGTCAGTCATCCTTAATGCTAAATCTTCTTAAAACCAGTATCATATTTTTACTGGGTGTCCGCTTATCCTTAGAAAGCCTTAAAAAGTCCTAAATGAGTTTTCCCCAAATGAAGGCCTTATGATCCCATGTGATCTCAGTTAATCCTTTAATCAACTGTTCACAGGTCTTCCTAATGCCACAAACATAATTGACAACATTGCTATATTTTCACGGCGCAACCCTCGAAAGAAAGTGAAGAATGTGTAATGAGTTTGCAATCACTCTAAAATGCATCGTGCCTATTTTGAATAATATGCAGTACAAAAAGTATCATTGCAACTTTTAAGACTATTATTATATAACATTGAGCCCATTACACCTATTCTTCATGTCAAATTAAAAAATTAGAGGTCTTAAATCAGATTGTCCTGAAAAGGTCTTAAAAAGTATAACGTTTTGGTTCCTCAAGCCCACAGATACAATGTAGATACAAAAACCAGGGTGGCCAAACCTTTTTCAATGCAAGATTAACACACACACTCGCATAGACGCACACCCACTTATGCCAATCAGCATGATGACAAGCAAAAGTCATAACTGACCCTAGATGTAGATTAGTGAGCTTGAAAAAAGTAAATCACTGCCGACACAGTGGGAAACTTGACACCGTGAGGTGGAGGCAGGGACACGCTTTTGTAGTGTGTAAAGACATGTTCAATCTTATTGTAGCTCACGTGTACTGTTTTAAAATGATGCTCCAGATTCCCTTCTTTGCCATTGAATGAGACTGATAGGGTGGCAGGCTGTAGTGTACTCTAACACAAAATATCTCTCTCTCTCTCTCTCTCTCTCTCTCTCTCTCTCTCTCTCTCGATATAGATATAGATATAGATATGGTAATAAAGTAATAGCACACAAAAAAACTCCCCCCGCCCTCGTACCCCTCACAGTCGACATTAGATAAACTCTTGGTCCAAACAGTTTCTTTAGAACTCACAAGTAACGTGTCTCTATACTGAATGATTTTCCATACATGCTGATTTGTGGCAGGAAAACCCTGATGGAGGCGGAGTTGGTCCGGAGTAAAAACGAAATGATGTCTCTGAACAACCAGTTATTAGACGCTATTCAACGTAAACTGGAGCTTTCGCAGGAATTGGAGGCTTGGCAGGTAAGGTGTCCATCTCTTTTCTCACATGGATTCTTTGAGGCTCTTTACACTGAGAACTGTAACACATTTGTTCGACCACATTGCAACGGTGTTTCGGAGTCTGAAAACGAACTTTTACATTATACTACTGTGATGAACAGAGTCACATGCCGTACTCATGTCAAACTCTAAAAGCCCTATAGGAGCTGATGAAAGGGATGATTCAGAGTATTGTGTATACTTGTAGTGTTTCTCTACATTGCCATCTTGTGGTCCAGCATTCGTATTACAGCTTTCCCAGTCTTTTTGCTTGTCTGTGTGTACAGCGATCATGTCGAGAAACCACTCAACTCATCTTAATTTATATAGCGCTCTCACAGCCAAACATGTCATAAACTAGGTTTTTATATTCACTAAAATTAGGTGGTAATCTCACTTATGTAACAATTCACATGAAGGTGAAGGTTGAAGGTGAATGAATATCATTTTATTGTTACCTCACTATCAGTGTATATATATACAGTAGTTTAATATTAGACTTGCTAGCTGTCTAGCTATCCTTCTACCTACGGAACAGAACATTCATCGTAACATGGATCGACATAAAAGCAATACATTATAATGTATTTACAATTTAGGCATTTCACACTTGTTTTTATATTAGCCTATATGTGTATTGAAAGTGTCATGTGACCCTTTCAGGCTCATCCTTTTTGCTAAGTCAAAATTGGTAAATGACATCACATTATAAAATGTCAGCCTCTGATTTGTGAATTCACATTTTGAAGCCTAGCTGAGTGCATTAAACAGCTATCACAAAGTAGCCACACTTTTGTTTAGGGTTTTCAGTTTTGTCTTGTTTACAGTAATTGAAATATTACAATATTACTTTTAAATACAATTAGATGGACTTACTGTAAAAAAAAATATATATAAAAATTAAAATCTTCGCGATTCCTCAGGATGACATCCAGATCGTCATCAACCAGCAGCTGAGGTCGCAGCAGCAGTCGGAGCATCCTCCAAAGAAGATCACCTCACAAGGAATGTCATTCTTCCGCAAGTCCAGCAGGACCACTTTCCCTTGGAGTGTAGATGCAAATCCCGACAAGGCCCAGTCCCCGTGGCGGGAATGGTTGAGACGAGGCAAAGGGGCATCGTATAGCACGTAAATAACTCTGGGGCTTTCGGCTACCTGCTGATTGCTCAGGAGAATCAGTAAAAAGTGATGGGCGATGGCTGTTTGATGAAAAGCAGCCATGAAGCAACAAAGCACATTTAAAGTTAAGCTTCCTTCTACTGTGACCAACCCTGGAACAAGTTTAGTTTTTTTCCACAGTGGTTTTGCATAAGATTGTAAATATTGTTTATTTTTGAAATATTGATGATTTTGTAAATGTCTGCATTGTTTCTTTATAAGGTATATTTCAGAGCGGCAGCTGGGGTTTTGCTGTTATGAATTAAAAAAAAAAAAGGAAGACCAGGCAATAACGACTGAACAATCCATTTGTATTGCAATTATTTTTTTTTACTTATCAAGTTAAATGTACATGTAAAGTTACATTTTCTTCTCGCAAAAGAGGGAGATTCTGAGAGAATTCCATAAGAACGCTCTTACTAATGCACCATTTATTTTGGGTTTCTGTGAAAATATTTAACACATTTCAAGAAGTCAACCTTTTTGTTTACCAATAACCATTCCATGTTCCATCGTGGCATTGTTTATTTGAAAATGTGACTACATTTAGAATGAGTTCTAATTGTCATATCTAAAAACCTTTCTAGTGTTTCTTCATAATGAGAGATGTTTTGTGGAAAGTATTTTTCCTTTATGCCATAATAATAAAAAAAATTCAATAAGTGCACTAACTTTATTATCCCGTCAGATTTTTACTTTTATACTGCTCACCGCCACAAGGGGGCATCTTTGCATTGCATATGGGGTTGCAATGATGTGCTTTAATGTCTAAACTCTGCATTGCTAATCTCTGCCTAATATCTGTCAGCATCTGCATGGATTTTTTTGTTTGAAATTTGTGAACCTATGTAGTAAATATAGGATGTAGCAAGTCTTTTACAACGGAAAAAATTATCTGTACTTAAAAGTCCTATATTAAAATCCAAATTGTGATAACGTTTCTGAGGGCCAATGATTGACAGGACCCCTTGCTCACACAACACATTGTTGTAAACTGTATCTGTGCATACTAAAATGTAATTTGGGGTTAATCACTTACATAGGTGGCAGGTGTGTGCTAACTCCCATTTGTTTAAATGTGATTGCTTACTAGGGCATCCATATGATCGCATCTGTTTGTTTTTTTAACTTTCATTTTTAACTTCCCCTTTGTAAAAAGATTAAAGAATAATAATTCATCCAAAATAGAAAACAGATCTACTCACAATGAGTAAGTTGTACTGTTTCAGAAATGGGCAATAACACATCAGAGTTCTCTGGCAATTACAATTGTTTTATTTACATAATTATATTTCCTTAACAAGTCAAGTTATAAGTGCATAGTCATGAGGTGAGCATAAAATGCATGATTACAGAGAGACAAATAGATTGACATTCAGAGGAACATTAATCTAGGAAATCTTGGGTTGCATGTGACGGTGACGACAGTATATGAATAAGACACAAACAAACAATTGCAGCAACATTTAAGAATTCTATATTTTGTGTTTAAACAGAGCATGACTTTAGCAGTCTTTGATATCTTAATCACAATGTTATACAGTCATTGTAAAGGAAGGAGATATCAGAAGTTGTTTTTTTCTCCCCCCATTCTCTCTTAAATTGTTAAAATTCCTGGAATGTGGGAGCAGATTTGGCAGTGAGGTCAATGATGACGTACATGTAGAGTGTTAAAAATCAGTAGCAGTTGTTACAGTGACCATTTCAATACATTTGATGTATATTTAAAATGTGTAGGTGTAATATTGGGGCAGACATGAGACTCCTGTACTGGCAGTATGAGCTCCAGCTGCTGTGGCAGTTTAAACCATTTATTGTAATAAAACATAGTGGTCAATCCCCATTTTTTTTTTTACTTAATTATTTTGCCCTAATAGTTACACTATTCAACGGCATGGCTTCTGCTGATAGCAGTCAATTTGAAATATTTTTTGTTTTATTATATCCTTGTGGTCCCTTTCCCTAATGACCTTAAAATTTAGTACAAACATTGATAAAATATGTGGCACAGACATGTGACAGTAAACAATCTGGCAAAAAGAGCTACAAAAGTAATTCATATCGCTTGCAGAAGTACAGTATGTATAATGCGTTGTTACACTTGTATTATAGCCAAGTATATATACCGGTACTGTGAATACACAATTTTCTGCCTTATGCAATATTTTGTCTCTATTATGTACACATTTAATTGATGAACTAATTGAGCGGAGACAACAGACCTCTCATGCCAACTTGACTATACGGATATTATACAGTATATTATAGTTAGTACTGCAGCAGTGGTTGTACACAGTCAGCTGATGATGAGTCGTGTCTTTTGAGAACAAGTAACAAAGGTGAGGGAGTTGCGTTCTCATATGACATCATTAAATATTAATAACCATGTCTCCACATATGACATCATTCAACGTGACTATTTTTTGGTAGATGTAAACATTGGCCTTCTAGTAATAAATCATCATAAATTTCTCTGTTATAACATCTTGCCAGTATATATTATACAATCGAAAAGTCTGTTTATTTCCCTTTTAAGTGACATCTGTGGGACGAGCAGCACTACTGAGAATGTGCTGTGCACCCATACAAAATGTTGCTCCAACTTTGATATGAGGTCACAACAGACAACCAAATTGGCTTTTTTTCCCCCCACAACACAAAAATCAGTAACAAAAATGTGTCCAACAAACAGACTTAAGAGTTTTGTGCGCATTATGTTTGAGGTATGAAAAATATTCAACTCCACCATGCTGCCTCTTTTGGGATGTTTGTACTCTTATCACATATGTTGCGTGTGTGTAATGTAGTACTTTCATGAGTCATCAGTCAAATCACACACTAATAATAACAACACTGTACAAAACCACACTTATTAGAACAATTAAGTGATTCATCAGCTGCTACATACAAATAAATGGCATCTTCATTTTTGTGAAGAAATCTGTCATGGTATAGGAAATGAATTCAATTAGACTTGTTATGGTCAAATTTATCATTTGGATCCTTATTACAAATTTGGTGAAAATATAATGTAAATATATATTTTGGAAGAAATAAGATTCGGGGGGACATAATAAATTGAATAGTTGTGTTCCAATACGTTTGTTCAATAGCATCTACAAAAAGTGTGAGAACGCTATATTTTATGATTTTGCATTTTGACATTCACTGCCAGATACATTCAATGAGACAAAGTTGTCACTGCTAGAATAAGGCAATGTTTACTTTAAGTTGATTACATTGCTTGTTAGATATCTATAGTGCTAACCACATTCATTGCAGGGTTGTGTGTTCTCAATTAAAATGATTAATCACAAGCTTGTACGGAGTGGGAAGGTCTTACTGTAATCCAATAAAAATAGTAATCAGTATGAATGGGATTCAGTGCAGATATGTCAAATATAAATAATGTATATTCAAAGTATCGGTCCACTAAGACGCTTTACCACAATGGACAGTGCCTTCGACAGGCCTTGTGTCCCGACACATTTCTAAAGTGCCCTTTAACATATTATTGCATAACAATATCTGTATTATTGCTTCCATTGAAAGCAAGAAGGAAAATACAAAGTACATAACATAAATAAGAAAGCGGCTGGCTGGCCAGAGTGAGAAATGTGAACAATAAAGCAAACGCATGGCCCTTGACACATACTCAAATGAAATACAACAAATTTAATGTTCAGATTTTTGGATTGTTTTCTAATTGTTTTATCATAAAATAAGGATGATTTGTGCAGCCACTCCAAACAGTGGTAAAGTGCTGTATTATTTGTGTGCAAGGCCTGTGCACCACTCTCTGGTATGTGATCACTTAAATGTGTGTATGTGTGTGTGTGTGTAACTCAGCTGTTCCATCTATCCCAAATATGTGTGAGGGTGTGTGGCATGTCGTGTGCGCCAACTTCTCAAATTACTTCTGGTAGAGTTGCATAGAGGGCACAAGGTGGAGCGGCTAATATCAAGATGGTAATACATCTATGCCTTTCTATTTATTTTGGAATGCAGTTATGTGACATTTAATATAATTTTTTGTAAAAAAAACAAAACAAAAAAAAAACTGATATCTTATGTTGCGGACGCTCCCAGCCTTATTTTACTATGAATGAACATTAGGGCAACACTAGCCAGAAAAAAAGTTGTGACATAATGAGGAGAAAAGTAATACTTTGAGAATTAAACTGTAACATCACCAACTGTAACTATAAAATCATAAAATTACTAGAATGAAGTTGCAATTTTGAAAGATAAAGTTACCATAAATAAAGTAGGTCTATTAAAAAAATATGCAATGTAATGTGAATAAAGTCATTAATTTTGTCAAATATAATAACATGGCAGTTAAGATGGAATTTTAACAATTGAACGTAACAGCAGTCTGAGACCTGCCACATAATAAATGGATAATATCATTTTCTATTTATTACAAACAAAACTGATGTGTGATGGACAAAAAGATGAGATTTTAGTTGGGGTTAGTTCACACTCACTCACATTTAACTGTTCATACTGATGATGGTGTTGAGGTGCCAAGAAAGTTTCATTCATTTGTAACTTATACTAAAGTGTCACTTAATGCAGGTATCGTATTCCCTCCCCCTCAAAATGATGATGATTTTAGTTTTGCAATATACTGTAACATCATTATTCCATAATGATAGCCGCGGTTTACCAATACAATGTACAGTATGTAGGGTTATTTGCAACCTCATGACTTCACACAAATGTTCCTCCTGCGCTGTAGACAACATACACAGCTTTCTAAAATGCACGCATGCACGCTTAAAAGAAAATCAATTGACAAGTCAGAAGCAGCGTGATTAATTTCATTCTCTTTAGGGAGCTGGCTAGTCTTGGGATTGTCTTGAATGAGGATTCGAGTTGAGTACTTTGCAAAAAATAAATACATTTCTTTTGCGAATGAATCCTCCTGTCAACGGGAGAAGCAGAACAGGCACAGGTGTTTTCTAATCTAAAGCGCAAACAAAAAGATCATAAAAAACGGAGAAGTGGACCATTCGTTTGCCCTGTTGTCAGCTAGTCTGTAGCCACTCACAAAATGCTTGCAGGATAGGCGTGTCTAGTTAATTTTTAGAGGCGCGGAAGGACCCCTAAAAAAATCCAAGCACCCCACAAAATTTGAAAAATTTACTGAAATGTCATTTTTCTTTTTTCTATTTTTTTTTTACCAAGCTATAGAGAAGAGTTAACCATACGGTGCGATGAGTGTACTCTGGCATTCCTTTCTCTGTGACACTCTGAATAACCGAACTACACTTTAAAAAAATGCTGTGAGTCTCCGAACGGTCAAAGTGGAGCTGAGCACGTTCGGTGTGTATTTCCGAACGCACCCATAGATAAGGAGACTGCGCACATTAACAAAGAGAACATCTTTCCTCTGTTTGATTATTGTTCACTTTCATATTAGCGCCTGACTGATCAGGTAAGAGAATATGCAGTATATTGATCAAGTTCAATACCCATAGCATAGAGGACTACTCATGAACTTTGAAGATTGTAGAGTTTTGATGGTACAGACGGTGAACACTGCAACAAATGGGCTGCAATGTAGACAAGCGTGACCCAGCCTTCTTAAAATTCAAGCAATGATTTAACTGTGCATTTGCATGGTGTACTATTTAGCAACGATATAAGACAGTCCATTCATTGATAGTGTACATTTTGTTGGAACATATATACAAACATACAGACATACGCTGCATTTTTGCTCATGCCTTTGGTGTTCCTTTGTTGTCAGCTTTGGCTCCTGTAAGTCCATTTTCGGTATTGTCGTTCCCTGAGGCGTTAACCAGGCATTCTTTGCTGCAGGGCGATGGAGAAACCAAAAGATTAGCATACAGAAGCAACAATGAAAACTATCATTATTACTGATTCACATCAATACATTTTAATTCATTCACTGCCATTGACGGCTATAGAAGTCAAAAATTCATTTTAACTATTTTTATTAGTTTAACATTTTTTCCCACTTTTGTTAACAAGAGTATGAAAACCTAGATTTTTTTAATTGTATATTTAGAACAGATATAAAATGTGTGATTAATTGTGATTTAACTAGTGAAGTCATGCTGAAAATTATCGCCCATAATTTTTAATAATCTTTTTTTTTTTTTCAATTAGTTTATGGCAGTAAATGACTTAATATATACCATACTAAACAAAACTTGTAATTCGCACATGTGATAACAGAGAGAAGTGGACATTTAGTATGGATATGTTTTCTATTATACAACAAGCCACAATTCCTTAACAGGGAAGTCAACCCCAAAACATTATTTCGATAATACGTTGTATATATTCCCACTACTCTTAATATAGCATTGTCATTAATATTATGTTTGTGAAATATGAGTTGAGCAGCAAAATCCACCCATTTTTATCCATAACATGAGGTAGCCATTTTATTATTTACTGTCAACTGAAAATGACATCACAGCTGCTCAGGGCTCAGCTAACGACCAACACAGCTCAGCTTCAGAAAACAGGTGAGCCGTGATTGGTCATTACCTGAGCCCCCACTGTGATGTCATTTTCGGTTGACATTAAGTAACAAAATGGCCACCTCCTGTGAGGGATAAAAACAAGTGTATTTTGCTGCTTAACTCATATTCCACAAATACAACATTAATCAGAATGCAATGTTTAGACTTAGTTGGACTGCATAGAACATATTGTAAAGAAAATACTTGGATTGATTCTTATAAGCAGTCCTGTGTTTAACAATGAATCGACCAAAGATGTTTTTTTTATTTTTTATTAGTCTGTGTAGTTGACTTTAGTGTTATTATACTGTACCATGGTTAACTTACCCATTTAATTGAACTGAACGACAATTAGCAATGTTAAGTTGCTTAAAGTATTTCCAGGTATAAAGGTTTTCTGAAGCTTACCATTTGAGTTTGGAACACTTTACATTGCAATGGGAACATTTATTTGAGTTTAGGACAATATAGAAGTAAACCAGTCTATGGAACTTATGGGATTCGGCCTGTTTTACTGCCACTTCTCCCCTTACCGCACCCTTCCCTGCTCAGAGAGGTGGCTGTAGCTGTGGTAGATTCTGTGTAACATACAACAGGATATATTGCTGATTTTTGTGAATTGTGGGCCCGTAAAGCCTTAAACTTAACTTGATATCATGTGAGTTTTTCCTCATTGAGAGGCCTACAGCAAGTTTAGAATAGTGTCACAATTGCTGTGATGAGTTCCTTTCACCATCTCTAAACAACTTACTTCTTCTCATCATCCTTCATCAGGAATTGGACCACCAAGGCCTTTATCACCATAACAATGATAGCTAAGCCAATGACTCCGCCCGACACAGAGACAATGATGACGGTTAACGTATTGTCAACCTCCCTCACTGAAAGTGTGGACAAAGAGACATTTTGGTAAGAGGTCGTAAAGAAAATGCAACAGTACAGGATGCTATATGTCAATATGGTGCATACTTTGATCCACCACTCTGAGAGTGTAGATAGCGCTGTGGTTGCGGTACTTCTCTTTTGGATTTCTTGCAAAACAGGTGTACTCCCCCTCATCTTCAAAGGTGATATTCCACAGCAGGACTGAAATATTCTCGTGTTTGGAAGAGCCTACAAACTCTATTCGCTGGTGTTTCACTTTCACCTTGGGCTCCACACCTTCGCTAGGAACCACCCCGTCGCATAACTACACAAGAAAACATGCCTTGGTTTAAGCAGCACAGAGCTAAAGATTTGACCGATGTGGTGATGCTTGCGAGGTCCATACCTTTTCCATAGTGCCATTGTTGTTAAAATGCCAGCTGAAGTAGAGGTTGGATATGCCAATGCAGGAGTGGTACTTGCATGGTAACAGTACAGTGGAGCCATTCATTGCCTCCAGTGTTGACACTTTTCCTGTTGTCACCTCCAGTCCACGAACGTGCAGCACATCTGAATCAAAGACTGTGGGAGTTTGGAGCACACAAGGCAGATGGAGTGAGTCATGAGGGATCATCAGGATCATCTTCAGATTTTACTTAAGGAGGAAGTCAACCCCAAAATTTTCTTTGCAATATGTTCTCTACACCCCCACTAGTGTAAACATGGCATCCAGATCATTATTATGTTTGTGGAATATGAACTGAGCAGCAGCAGAAAGCACCTGTTTTTTACTATCTCAGGGGGCGGCCATTTTGCCACTTGCTGTCAACTGAAAATGACATCACAGTTGCTCAGGGCTCAGTTAACGACCAATTACGGCTCACCCGTTTTCTGAGTTTGGTCATTTGATGTTCACAAGCTGAGCCGTGATTGGTCCTGGCAACTGTGATGTCACTTTCAGTCGACAGCAAGTGGCAAAATGGCTTCCCCCTGAGATGATTAAAAACAGCTGTATTTTGCTGCTTTATTCATATTCCACAAACACAATATTAATCAGAATACAGTTTTTAGATTAGTGGGACTGAATAGAACATATCACTGTAAAGAAAATTTTGGCGTTGACTTTGACAGGTAGATAGACTAGATGGCAGAAAGTTGTGCATCCATCTTTTTACATTCATACAACCAAATACAAGTTTTTTTTTTAATGTTTTTTTGTTTTTACACAAAAAGTCAAGATTTTACACTGAATAAGCAAATTTGTGAGTTGAGAAAATACCATCATTATTTCATTATACTTTAGGCCATAAATGACATAAATGGATAGAGATCAGGTAACAACCAATCACAGCCCAGCTTCAGAAAACAGGTAGTTGTGATTGGTCATTGCCTGAGCAACTGTGATGTCATCTTCAGTCGACAGCAAGTGGCAAAATGGCCGCCCCTTGAGATGAAAAAAATGGCTGGATTTTGCTGCATAACTAATCTAAAATTAATCAGAATGTCATGTTTAGACTAGTGAGGTCACATAAAACATATTATTGTCAAGAAATGTTTAAGGTTGACTTCCACTTTAGTATTGTTCTTGGATTTATGTGCATGGATCCAACAATGTGTCTTTATTCAATGACAGCCACAGTAATCCTCACAGTATTTCTCTGGCGTCTGTCTTCATTTGAGTCCTATTTATACATGCTGTCCTCTCTACACTGACCATCACAGGATCACATTGCACTTTGCGCAAACTGGGATTAACACATGCACTTGACTTTACGCCTGTAAATTGGTGTTTCAGAGATGATGATTAGTCCCTATTTCTCTTCCTGTTCCAGCCACAGAAAAAAAGACAGTAAAACTGCACTTTTTATAGTATCACAAAATCCATCTCCTTTCAAATATTTTCTTGTGCCTAAATATATGTAGTCTTTTTGTGTGTAAAAGCAAATGTGTTTGCTATCACACCATGTGTCAGCTCATGTCTTCGTGGTTGTTGTTTGGTTCTAATTCTGCCTCCTGATCTTACCCTTTCATCTTGACTTCGACTAGTGGGTATTTTTATCTCCTGCCTGCATTCACTCGTCTTCTATAGCAATGTGAGCTGTTCGGGTCCACCTTATTCTTTTCTCACTCTGGATCTTTTCTCTGTTAATGGACTTCTACTTATCTTGGAGCTCTGCTCGCTTTTAGTTTGCACGCCTTATTGTTCAGAGAATGCATCCTGCACGGATGTTAGCACGAGATAGGAAAAGGACGCTGCAAGGTGCTTGTGTATTTTTAGATTGATCGACCGGTAGTTGTGTTATCAATGACCACTTAAGGATTTGAAATATTTCTATGATGGGAAAGGCTTTGAATGCCTGGGTTAGCATTTTCATTCAGTGCACGCTGCAGGGCTCATCACAATTTTGACCGTTTCAAGTCTTTCAAAAACCTAACTTGCATGTTTGGGGTTATGGGAAGGAATACTGTACCTATGCAAGGACAGGGAGGGGCTGGCACTTCAAGCCCGTAAAAAGAACATACTCTATATGAATATTTGTTGAATCCTTTGAAAAAAAAAAAAAAGTGACTCAAGTTGCACAAACATTGCGTGGTCTGACAGCTTAACATAAGTCACTACTTCACCTTAATTCAGTCGTAGTTTGACTTAAAAGTCGACGTCCAGATGTTCATAGATAGAGACTAACCAACCACCTGATGTCGCTTACTAGGTCACGCCTCTTAAAGGCACACACCTCAGGCACACGTGATTTTCAGCTTGTTCTAATGTAGTGTTTACAAAATAAAAACGATTTATTTCTTAAAATTTTAATTATTAAAACTTTCATTATGTTTTGCTATGGTTTTATATACAGTACTTTTTAAAAAAAAAATACAATACAGATGACTATTTTTATTGATTAAAAATGTGTAACAAAAAAAATCTGGTGGTTTCTGGGCGGAATATGGATAGATGGAATCTCAGTTCATTTCGATGGGAAATATTGATTTGGTTCACGAGTTACAAGCTTGGTCACGGAACAAATTAAACTTACAAGTGAAGGTCCCGCCTTAACACGGGAGGAAATTGTTTTCAAAAAATGCCATGACCCAAAAAAAAGGGTGCAAATTATCCTTACTGATAATGCATTGTAGCCTGGTGATCTCAAAGTGTCCCCCTCATTCCACAATTTCTTATCATTTAATAGCCTTGCATTCAGTACACATGCATGTATATTTGTGTTATATTCACTCGCTGTCAAAACAACACATCAATATCTGAATAAGTTCAGCTAATGGAGCGAATTGCAACTGCTAGTAGTTATGTCCTTGGCGGCGAGTCAAGGTGATGTGTTTTATTTAAGTAGGCCACACATTGAAGGGTTAATGTATTCCCGAGCAAACCCACAGAGAACCGACCGAGGACACAATTAACACTCCGAGAGAGCGGGGTGAGGGAGTGCTGCTGGGAAGAAAGGAAAAGAAAGGGAGAGAATGGTCACGGAGGAAGAGAATGAAGTGGCACGATAGAAGAGAAACGGTATGGAGGATGTCACTAGGAAGGAGAAGAGAGATGGACAGGAAGTGTTAAGGGAGATGAAATGCTCTGTCCAAGGTGACTGAATGACAGCAGAGCTGAAAATGAAAGCAGCGTGTAAGTGACTCAATAAAAAGAACTGCCCTGGTGCACAGTTGTGGGCATGTGTACGTTACTGATACATCAATACAGCTCGCGTAAACAAGTGGATCCATTTATGACAACTTTTGACAAGTTGTATTACAAGTTAATGAGATCCTGCAGACACTTGATAGAGAACAAATAGCCAATTGGCAAACACACGAAAGAGTAATAATGATCATAATTATTAAAAGGCTTATAAATATACACTGAGCTGCCACACTATGACCAATTAAACAATGTGAAAATATTCACTGTAAGAGCTGTCTCAAATACGGTAATAATGTTCAGTTTTGAGCTTTTAATTTAACAATTTAGCTGCTTTTCCACCAACAAGCCCAGGATCTTTAAGTTCTGGGTAAAGGAAATTCTTGGTTGTAAAAGTTCCGCAGGGAATTTATAATTTGTGTTTCCTCAGCGTTGGTTGGTTTGTTGAACATATAAACTCATTACAAAATATAAATTGAAGTTAAAATGAAAAATTCAAGAAAGAAAATAATTCACTAATAATGTCATAATATACATGTTCAATAGGAGTAGAAAGAAGGACAATAACTTAATCTAGTACTACTCCCTATTAATTATATGTTCATGTACTAATAAATTCTTGTTATCCAATAATATATTATTATAATAAAAAATTAAAAATGAACAAGTTATGAACAGTTAGTTGTCAGGTTCAATCTGAAGATCCAACACCTCAACCTTACCGTCTGACTGACAGAAAGCAATTTCATATTGCAGGTGAAGGGAGAGCAAGAGAGAGTTCAAAATGCGGAGGTGGAGGAATGCTCCCAACTGATACATTAAGTAGAAGGAGAAAAGGCTCAAATGAGTTAATGGCTATCGTCCACAGTGATGGGAAGTCATAATGACATCATAGCTACTTTACAGTCACATACTTGGCAGGACTTCAATAAATAACTAGTAATAAATAGTGGAAGCTTCCTGTTTTGTACATCTAAAAATGTTTGCCTTTTATCATAATAAGACACAAAAATATATTAGCATATTTCGTCAAGCAGTGGCGGGTTGTGTTTGTTTACTAAAGTTGCTGGTGCGTTTGCAAGTTTTCCATTTAAGAGAACACTTTATTTTTCAAATAGTTGTGTACAGGTTGAGCTAGACATGTTGATGTCCATTGATTGGTCAATGGACGGTCGGTGGTTCTGTGTTATGATGGGAATGGAACGTGTAACTGGCTCACATTTCTCTTTCTGTGCTCTTTTTATTTTTTGTTCCAAAGGACGCTAGGCAGAGCAACACATTAAGCATTTCGGGTAGAAAGTTCAGAAGACGTAACAGTTTCCATTGTCAATATGTTACAAAGCAGTAATGCGTTACTCCAATACAGGGATTTAAAACTCTGATGACGTTTTGCGGCCACCTACTCTTTTTTTTTTTACATTTTGTTTGTGTATTGTGGGTGCGCGTCTGTGTGTGTGTTATGTTTATCACATATTGGCTACCATAGGTCAGCACATGACAGCTTTCAGCAAAACGTAATTCCCAGTAAAGTCCCAGTTATGAGTCTACAATGATTCAGAGAGTTCAATGCACGCTGTTGTCATATATATTAATGAAAACTATACATATCAGCTGAGCGCAGAATCTGCATGTGCTTTGAGTCACCAAAATTGGGCTACACACTTGCGCCGCAACTTAGACCTGCTATAGCTGGTCTAATGCTGCATTCACACCAACAGTATCATGGTCTGTGTTTTGATTTTGTTTATGGGTCGGTCATGTTTTCCTTGTGTGTCTCCCTTTGTCAATGTCTCGTCAAGTTTTATCATGTCCTCCTGTGCTAGTTATCACGGTCGCTGGTGTTACCCAATCAGTTCTCCAAGCCACGTGTGTCTTGTCCAGGTGTCTCTCGTCTCGTTACTATGCGTATTTAGTTAACTGCTTTGTTTCGGTCCTTGTCGAGTCATTGTCATTGTCACACCCATGCCATCTCCTGTCGTAATCATTTCCTTGCCTAGCCTTGTTCCTGTTTGGTTTGTTGCTTTGACTTATGCTTTTGGACATTGTTGATTTTGTTATTTTTGCCAAGTACCTCATTTACCTTTTTCTGAATTAAATCCCCTTTTTGACCGCATCGTTGCCTGGCTGCTTTTGCTCCCTGCATTTGGGTCCTCAATCCCACACCCCAACCTGACAAACAGTGAGGGAGGCGTTTCCGGCGGCGCAATTGCATTATAGTCAATGTATTTCGCGCGGAATGGTGCGAAAGTGCGTGGTGGGGCGCGGAGGACGTGTTTGGAGCGGTAGGAGGCGGCAGGAAAGGGGCGGAAATCCGTACTTTCACCTTTTTGCCCAAGTTGAAAAACCTGAACTTTTTTTAAACTTTCTTTGCGCTTCGCTTTGAGTACGGGCCACGTCACACACAGCGTCCTGTCTGTGGTGACCCAGAACCCAACATCACAGCCAGCCAGGACCGAATGGTAAACATGGAAGTAGCATACTGAGTGCTGGTAAGCGTATTTACTTGCTGTTGAACGGTACCAAGATAGCAATAGTGTTTAGCATGCATTAGCTAAAGCTGTTTAGCGCTACCACTGGCCGCCGGATTAAGCAGAAGTAAACACGTACTTAAGAAGAAAAAAAAAAAGTGCTGCTGAAGAAAATAATGCTTGGCGGTGCCCTCTTTAGTTGACTTGCTAAAGTGCTCTACGGTAGTAGTAGAAGTAACGACATGCCTCCTCCTTTCCGGTATGTGCGAATACACGAATGAGCGGCATCGTTCCAAAACACTCTGTGATGAAACGCTAGCGAAGGAAGCGTTCCAGCACGCCTCCCCCGCTGTTGGTCTGAATGTATTAAGGTCTAGTCTACTTTCTGTCACCAAATTGTGAGGTACACGGTCTGCTAAATTCCAAAACACAAAAAACTAGACTTAACCCAGCATGAAAATGAAGACGTGCCAGAGATCAAAATGAATCAATGATAGTGGGGTTAGACGCGGAAAAGGCTTTTGACTCAGTGGGATGGAGATTTTTATACAAGGTGATGGGGAAATTAGGCTTTCGAACTAATTTTATTAAAATAATTCAATCACTATACGATAGACCCACGGCCTCAATTAAGATTAATGGAGACCTATCAAACTCATTCATTTTGAAGAGAGGAACGGCAAGGCTGTCCTCTGTCTCCCCTTTTGTTTGTTTTGCTTATTGAGCCCTTAGGCCAACTGATAACGCAGAGTAACCTTGTTAGAGGTATTACAATTGCAGGGTTGGAACAGAGGGTGGCGCTGTTCGCTGATTACATCCTGGTTTACTTAGAGGAGCCTGAACCTTACTTTTAGACTATTGGAGACTTTCGGGATACAAACTCAACATGTCAAAAACACAAAACTTTTCAGTTCCCAGAGTGGCTGAGAGGAAGGTATGCACTAAACTGGGAAACAAAGTCATTGAAATAATTGGAGATGTTATGAACAAAGGACCTTACTAAATTATCAGGTCCCAATTTTGAACCATTATCCTTAAACATAAGAGAAGACATCCACAGATGGAATCAGATATAGTGTTCTACAACTAAGGAAGGAAAAGGGGTGGATGGCACTACAATGTTTAAGGAAATATTTTTTTTTTAGCTGAACAGCTAGCCCCCCTACTAAATTGGTGTAATCCTAATTACAAAGACATATAGAAAGAAATAGAGCTTAATCTGAATGTTAAATTCCCTGTCCAGGCTGCCATTGCAGACAGGACCCTGTCTGAAAAAATTCTAGAGTTACAAAACCCATGGATAAGTTTTACATTAAACACATGGCAGAAAGTAATTAAAGACAGTAATATCCATAACATGCTCAATCTTTTCAGGTGGTGTGTTTACAACACTGACTTCCCCCTGAATAGGAAGGATGTAACATTCAAATCATTGACAAAAAAAAAGGGACTCACAACATATCTGTCATTTAATGAGAAAAACACACTACATAGCTTCCAAATGTTACAAGAGAAATACGGCCTGGAGAAAAATGACTTCTTTAGATATCTACAAATGAGGAATTACTTTATTCAGAAATGCAAATTTACAGGTTGGACAATAGCAGAAATGCTGATACATCCTGTTGGAGGCAGTGTGGTACAAAGGATGCGAATCACTTTCATGTATTTTGGGGATGCCCAGTTTTGGTGCCATACTGGAAGGGAATACAAAAAATGTTGAACAGGGCGTTTGGACCACAATAACCCCTGACTTTTGAAACCCTATACTTTGGTCAGACCCAGCTGTTGAATTGCAAGAATGACATTACTACAACTCCTTTTAGCAGCTAGCAAAAAGACTATTACCAGAAGGTGGCTGAACCCGATGGCTCCAACTCAGGAGTGTATTGGAATCATTTCTGAACTGTATAAAATGGAAAAACTGACCGACTGCCTGAAATCACAAAAAGCTGAATTTGACCTAATTTGGACAAAATGGAAAGTCTTTGTCATCCTGTCATGTATAGATTTTCAAACTTGATTGTGATTGTATGACATTTTACCTTCTCAATTTGTATATTAAGTAAGCATTTTTATTATTATTATGTTTTCATTACTTTTTAAATTTTAAATTTTACCTTTTTTTTCTGTTCTTTTGCATCTTGGTAGATTTTGTATAAAAAGAGAAGGGATTGATACTGTAAATTAACATTAAAAATGATTTACTACTCTTGCATATTTTCCACAATAAAAAGAAAATTACAAAGAAAAGAAAAGAAAATGAAGACGTGATAGTTCTTATGCCAAGCATGCGTGTGCCCCTCTATAAAAATAAAGCCCTACAGTTAGCTAATCATCATACACACACCTGCCTGAAAGAGGGGCCCAAGTAGACAAACGCAAGCTAGCTACTCTTGTAACACAAGAAAAGTCGTTCAGGGGCAAGCAAGGAAGAAGAAGAGAGAGGGCACTAGCGCGAGAAGGAGTGTTGCTGCTGTGTGCAAGTTGCGCAGATGATAAATAAAATGGGCTCCACAAATAAAGAGTGTCTGCTCACTCCTGCATGAAAAACGAGAGTTAGCGCTAAAGCCAGGTGTTCCTGACAAGCCTGGAGCTGGAACACCGAGATCAGGAATGGCTAAAATAAAATGTTGCGGCGCCACAGTAGTTGCCTTTCAGAGGTATGGGAACTCAGGCTACTGAGATTCAGAATGGACATGGAATTAGCAATATTTCTGCCCCATGGTTAGGTTTATACCGCAGGACGGTATCCATCAAGTCATCTGTCCATTTCTGTGACTCCCCCAACTTGGCATAATTGTACTAATTCCAATCATCCTATAAAGGTAAAGCAATGGGCCGTGATACGAACACTTCACATGTGACGTCAGCATGTTTGCATCTGAAAGGTGTGGGAGGCGAATTCCAAGGCTTCACTTAGAAGGATGAAGTGAGTAAGACCTAATGTTTGGACTTGGGGGTATGGATTTACGATGTTGGCAATGAGCCACCCACCTTGCATGCAATTAGTCTGACACAGAGGAAGTAAAAGACTTCACACCACCAACACACGGCAGTTTAAGGTAGAGAGAGTGAAGTGCAACTCACCCAGCAGCAATACAAGTAGCAGACCTGGCACACTCCAGCCGGTGTTTTCCAATGACGCCATGGCACCGCTTATATTTGTCTGATTCCTTGAGTGTTTCCCAATTCTGAATTTTGTACCAGTACCTGTCCTGTCACAGTTGACTTTAGGTAAACCAAAATGTGGCTGTCTTATATTGCTTTGGAACAAGGTGGTCCGGATTTCAGTCCCTCCCTTTCCCCCCTTCTGTCCCAGGAAGGAAGCGTAAGGAGTTCTGTCCAGGCTTGAGAATACGGCACCCCTGCCCCTGTTTGTGTCCCCGTCTTCCCCTCTCTCTCTCCCTCTCTCTCTCTCTCTCTCTCTCTCTCTCTCTCTCTCTCTCTCTCTCTCTCTCTCTCTCTCTCTCTCTCTCTCTCTCTCTCTCTCTCTCTCTCTCTCTCTCTCTCTCTCTCTCTCTCTCTCTCTCTCTCTCTCTCTCTCTCTCTCTCTCTCTCTCCCCGTCTTCTGTCAGCAGTCTCAGTGGTAATCCAGCAAGCAAATTTAAAAAAAAAAAAAAGAAGGCAGCACAGAAGCTATTTGGCGACGTGCTGTGGTGTCAGACAGCCTCAACGCTCTGGCAGCGGTGGAATCTGTCAGGGAAGCGCACCAGCCGGCAAGCCACACAGAGGGGAGGCGCAGGCTGGAGGAGTGCTGGATGCAGCATGGGAGAAAGAGGCACGAAAAAGGGATGCTGGTGCAGAGCAGCGAGGCAGAGAAGCAGAAAGCGAATGTCTTCCCGGCCGGCCAAGAGAGAAATGAGTGCGGGAGGTACTGCAGAGGGAGAGAGGGGACAAGAGAGAGAGCGAGAGAGAGAGATAGAGAGAGAGAGAGAGAGAGAGAGAAGGAGGGAGGGTAGGCTTAGTGTGCGTGTTAAAGAGGTGAAGGTGATTACCAATGCCACGTACACACACACATGGCAAATCGGGACAATTTGGCTGAGTCAGCCTTACTTTACGAGAGTTGGAGACAGGATGAGTGCTTTGCTTCAGTCACGCCACATGACCACCACTCAATGTCCTCTTTGCTGCATCTCGCCTGTCTCACTTCCATGCGTCTTTTATTTTGCGCTGCCTCCCGTTATCTTGCACTGGCACCATCTGACCTTGTTCAATGGCAAGACAGACATCTTGATATGTGTTAATATCATGGTTAATCCGAACAGATGGCAGTAGAACATCCAAGGTCAAGCATTGAAAGAAATGAGCCCACTGGACATTAAAATAAGAAACTGTTGGCATCAGATTTATTTACATCAATCTATTCATTTTCTATATAGCTTGCTCTCATGAGGGTGAGTTGAAGTCTAGCTGGCCAATAGGCATGATATACCTTAGACTGGTGATAGACCAGATATTTTAGAGTTCCGATTTATCTAAAAATTCAATTGACCAACACAGCTTCATTGGAGAGTTCAAGCTTCCGATCTTTCTGGATGGTGTTGTACTAGCGATTAACACTGAAATCGCAAGATGGAGGAAATGTTTGTGTTCCTTTGAAAAGTAGCTGTCACAGAGGAGAAGTTTGTGTCTCATCTTGAGAGACTCAAGGTCCGACTAAATTGTTGTCGGCCTACTCCTATAAGGTGTTTTATCTGGACTTTTGCCCTGGATGAAGAACTACAGCTGGACAGGTTGTCTCCATGACAACGAGACGATATGCCTGGCGCGGATGTGAAGGACATAGATATGGATACACATTCACAATAACAACCCCTCCATGATATCACCTGGGACGACGGCAACAAATTAATAATTTGGAGAAACATTATTTGATATACTCTACAGGTAAATTGAGTGACAAGCGTGCTCACCAGTGGTATGCCGCTAGAGCTGTAGCAGCTAACTAATGTATCTAAGTTGACCTGCAACTGAACATGCCATTATTTCCGGCTCTCACGGCTATACTCGACAATAAATCCCTCCTCCATTTCTGCCATTAAAACTCTTGGAGCCTCTGTGGCGGGGCTGAGCCACAGAAGTTCCCGTCCAAAGTTTGTCAACCCTTCCGTCAACTGTAAATATATAAAAACAACAACACATTCTGACTTGAAGAAGTGAGGGTATGTAAACAAAACTACTGGGACAATATTGAGGCACCGCTGTAGTGTGTTCAGAATATGTAATCTCCATTTTAGAGTATTCCTTAGAAGCAATAAAAAGAATGTGTTATTGTAGAATGTTACCTCAATGGCTAAGTGCTTCTTGCATAAAGCTCATTGCTTCACAAATTGAGTGCCTTGTGCATTAACAGACAGACAGGAAATGACCAAGGTTTTGATATTTATTGAACCAGGATTGTGGTCATTTGATGTTGTGCACGGTGATGCCTTGGCTATTGCTTGTTGACAAATGAACCCTTTGCTCGAATTCATCCGTGATCCTGAAAAGGGTAAGTGGTAGAAAAAGGATAGACAATTTAATCTGATACACCCTTTACCACATAAGACATTTTTCAGACTATCCAGTCTCAATTTATTCAAACATGTACTTAGTGAATGTGCCTTATACTTTTTTCTTTTTTTTCTGGAAAAAAAAGAATGTGCCTTATTCTACTGTATGAATGGCAACAAATGGATACACAAGTTAATTCTACCTTCTTCCATCTAGTGAAAGAGCATTTAATTGTTTTTCCTGGCAATATATACATATACATAGATGGACAAAGATGCATTATTTGTAGTAAATAAATAATATTATTTAGTCCTGCTTCACACCTGATGATCTCTCACAGTTCACTAGCAGTTGGTAATCACAGTCCAGTCTATAATAGAATGTTGTGTTAACTCATTTTAACACAGAAGTCATCAAAGACAAATGCATCATAATCTGTAGACCCCCTGAAGCTTTTAATCGAGTCGCCTAGGTTATATTCTTTCTCTGAAAGGAACCTACTTGAACCCATAAAAGGAGTCCTTCACCAAGATTACACAATGCAAAAGGACCTTCCATAAATCTCATCTAAACCACCAACGCAACCCTGCAGTGGCAGTGAGGGATTGTGATCCACACCTTCAATGTGCAGACTGACCTCCTTCACTGGATTCATCACTTCCTGGCTTAACAACCGGCAGTGTTCTCATCAACACCTCAGCCTAGACTTATACATAGATGGGAAATGTGACTTAAGGATAGATGTTAGCTAGCCTCTACAATCAAATTGTTAACTTTAAATAACGTGAAAGTGCAGATACCACAATAAAGCATTATTACAGCATCCCGCTGGCCATGTGCAAAAACAGCCATTGTTTGTGTAGTGGTTAACGTTTTTTCGCCCACATTAGCGTAAATGAGACCCCCCCAAACCCTTCTTTTTTTTTATGCACCGGCTTGTGCAGGTGTGTTAACAACCTATTTCCCATTAACTCTCATTAAAAGTTTGACATGCACAGTTGCTCATCTCTAATGCTGATAGGACCAAGATGGAGTGCTTCATTCTAGCGGCAGAAAGTAGATGACAGCAAAACCGAACTAGAGCTAATGCACACAATTCACACTTCTTCTGTGATTTCAATTACTGTAGGTAAAAAACAAACAAAAAAAACACCCACCAGACAATTGAAAAAGTAAAAACAATGGCGAAGCGGATTCAAGCCCAGGTTTGACTGGACCACACATAATAATAATAATAATAATAATAATAATAATAATAATAATAATAATAATAATAATAATAATAATAATAATAATAATAATGATTAGAAATACATTTACTAAAAATATTATTAATAATATTATTTTGTAAAAATGCTGACATGTCCAGTTATTGTGCAACTCTTAAATTCTGGTGTATTGATACTGTACCATGAGTGATCTAATGCAAAATTGATATTTTGCTCCACCCCTCATTGAATGTCTTTTCTTGTGAGTAGTAAAAGTAATCAATATGAACCACTACACTATCATTAGCTATTTTGTTTATTTTCTTAGTGAATAATCAATTGATCTGTCTGTCAACATGAAGGCATAAATACAGAAGGTAGGTCACGAAGGTATCCAGTTTAATATTGATCGCCCCAAAAAAGTCTTGTTTTGGATAGATCTGCACAGTACAGAGCAGGGCCTTGGGAATAGGCAAACTAGGCGGTCACCTAGGGTGCCATCTAGTGGAGGGGACACTAAATTGCAGGGCAAAAAAAAAGATACAATTCCCCCCCCCCCCTCATGTTTTCTAAAATAAAATGTTATAAAGTGTTCTCTTGCGCTTTGAGTTTGATTAAAAAAAATACCCGTAATAAACCATCAATTCGTCATTTGTTGATTGCTCAGCAAAATGAGCGTCCGTCAATATTTTTGCCATTCGAAGTGGGCATCCGTCAGCGTTCCGTCATTGTCAATAAGTCACCAAAACGGGACATCTGTCATTGACGGATTGCAGAATTTATTGACGGATTGACGATTACATTGACGACCCCCTTACGCCAAGCTTGTCAATTTTCGAAGTTTCCCGTCAATTGTCAACAAAATGGGCGTCCGTTATTGACGGACCTTTCATCAATATTGACGGAATGCCCACTTCTGTGTTTTTATATTTATTTTTTTATTCCTTTTTTTTCAAATATATTGTACATAGTTTGAAAACATTTTGTATTTTTTACTAATGTCAGTCAGCACAAAATAATTGCACTAAACAGTTTTGCATAGTACTTATGCTATTTATTTTTATAATTTGTAATTGTAATTGTGAAATTTAGTATTTATTGTGTGGTGTGCTATTATATACAGTATATCCATCCATCCATCCATTTTCTTAACCGCTTAGTCCTCACAAGGGTCAAAGCTGGCTTCGGGCGGTATATATATATATATATATATTGCTACATTCTACACTTTTGCCTAGGGCACCAAATCACCTAGGGCCGGCCCTGGTGCCCTTCAAATGATTATTACGATTAGTGCATGTTACACTTCCTCATTCTGCCTCATGTAGTTACTACAGATTCATACTTGAAGATTCTCTAAACCTGATGCAATGGATTTACTCGTAAGTCTTTGCATGTGCACTCTAATATGTAGTGGCAGTGGCATATGTGCACACACACCTGCTCCTGGACGGGGTGACCTTGGAAGGCTTGCAAGGCGGAGCAAGAGAGAGGACATTACACTGATGAGCGGCGGGGAGAGGAGAATATTAGTGAGCTGTGGGAGCAAATAATGGTGGGAGGGAAAGAGGAATTTGCGGAAAGGCAGAAAAGGTCTGAGGGGAGTCGATGTGACAGGAGGCAAAAGGGAGTAACATGAGAGGGAGGGAGGGAGGTTGAGGGAGGGAGGGTGTGGAGGATCTCTTTCTGGGACGGCCAAGGCGCTGAAATGCTGCAGTGAAGCCACATGGCTAAGATCACTGCCACGCACATACACAAATACACACACAGACACACACAAACACACAGAGGTCGTAACCCTTTCTCGACCACACCGACATCATCTTCCTGGACGTGACCCGCCCCGCGCGCGCACACAGTCTGATTAACCTTCCTATCACCCGGCGCTTCGGCCCGCTCTCTCCTCTCCTTTCTCTCGCTCACTCCCTCCCTCTCTTTCTCTCTCTCTCTCTCTTTGCACCAGCCGGTGAGTGAGCACATTTCACAGACCATCCTGAGTGGCCCTCTCTCAGCCTCATCTTCACATCTGTCCCCATCCGAGAATCCTCTTTCACTCCTCAACATGACTCTTTTTTTTTTAAACCTTTCTCTTTGGTCCACCATCTCATCCGTGTGGTTTCTTTACTAATCGTCCTGGCTGATTCGTCTGACAGGATAAAATAAAAAGGTGAGTCCAGTTTAAAACACACGTTTGGACTCAAAGTTTTGCAAGTGTTAGCTGTATGTCGCAGACATCGTGAAATATTTGATAAGCATGTGTGCGGGGATTTGATGCGAGGATTGTGCAGACTGTGTGCTTGGCCTAAAAAATTAAGGATATTTCAAAATGGTTGTGATGAACTTGATACAGGAAGAATTTTTATAATATAATTACGTCAGTTACACTTTTATTCCTTCCATGCTTTTTGAGAACTACAATTTGTCCATTTATGACAATTAAAAGGAATTTAGTATTATTTTTGTGGTTGTTGAACTGCTGTTTTTTTTAAAGCTAGAAATAGCCTGTGAGAAATTGTGTTCAGAAAGGGATTAATCAAAATAGTCACATTATATAATTGTTGTAATTTGTAGTTGTTTTGAATGCTTCAGGACAGCACATGTGTTTTGTGGTTAGCAAGTGTGCCCAAGATCAAATTCCCGATTGACATTTGCATGTCCTCCCTGCACATTTTAAGATATATTTTATTTTAATTGAAGACTTCGAATTGTGTGAGTGTGAACGGTTGTCGGACTGCCGATCAGTCTTGGTGTGCAGGGATCGACTCCATCTTACCTGTGACCTTAATGAGGACAAGTACTGTACAGAAAATGTATGGATGGATAGAATAGTTGAAATACTGTAGAAGATAGAATGGTTTAAAGGCATGCAGCATCCTTTAGAATTGTGTACAAACCCTTTTCTCTAAATTGTGTGATAGCGTCAAGGATCTAAATATTTCCCAAATAAAACAAACACAATGGCTTATAATTTTCATTAATATTTTGACTGAACTTTTAACACTTTACCGTGTCTTCCATTCATCATCACCATCCCAAAAAAGAAAAAAAAATATTTATTCATCGTCCAAGTTCAAATTGGCTTACACACACACACACACAAATGTTTAGTTGGCTTATTTAAGGATTTAAGTATTATTTAAGGACTTGAGCGTGGTCTCACCGTAATTTTTTTGTTCCTATTATATGATACAAACATTTGCATTACTTTCATTTACAATATAATATATCGGAATGTGTGTGTGTATATATATATATATATATATATATATATATATATATATATATGAAGATGTTGGGGAAGAAAAAAAACGTCACGTGTGCAAAAATGCAAAGTAATGCAGTAATGCAAGTCGTCCCAGTTGACCTCTGAATGCAGCTTGGCTCAGCTTGGCTTTGCCTCTCGTGGTTACTGCCTAGTATAGTAGATGCACCAAACATCTGTGTTTTATATATATTTTACAGTCATGACCACCCCTTCTCCCGCAGCCCATTTACCTACTTGATGTGTACGTAGATGAATGTATACGTGATAAAGCCAAGATATACGACACTGCACTATGTAGGACTCTAAATGGGGCACTTTGGAAGTAAGATGCAGTGCAGTACTATGCAAACATAACACAGAATTGATGCAATTTTGGAGCCATCCATTGAAATGCCGGCATTGCTGTCTACATTTGTCCTATGTGAACACCCCATTGTTTAAAACAGTTTCTAGGTGTCAAAATCACATCTGTGCTTTTATTTGCGAAAGCAGAGAGTGTGGAGGAAAAAAAATCTAACGCCCATATAGACAATAAAATAATTTTAAGTTGTGGAGGCAGCAATCTATACACTACCTTTTTGGGGCCGGTTTCACGTACAAAATCATAACAAATGATTAAACATAAAGTAGTACTCAGCATTACCCTGAATATAGTTATTGTAATTAGTGGGACCCTTGAACTTGTTTCTCTTCAGTGAGTTAATCCCATCTTGGGATAGCTTTTTTTTTTTCCAAAACAAAACAAAAAACTCCAAAGGCTTGTCTTTTAACACAGTCTCTTAAATACAGATCTCTTTTTCTTGGATGTTGTCAGCTCTTCTTTTATCGTCCGTATCAATATTTGGCCAGTTCTCCTTATGGGCAGGCAGGCACTCCAGCTCCAGGGACCTAACTGTTTCGTAAAGCAATTAAAAAGTCACAGTGGAGCAGAATCAGATGCTACCCTATCTGTCAGTGAATTAATTTTTTTTTTAAATTTTCATCTGATGAAATAAATGTAGCAATAGTTTCATAATGTTTGTTTGGGATGTATGGGCATACAGGTTACACATTGTCATGTAATAAATCAGTCAAATATGATGAAATACTTTATTAACATATTGCTTCCCCCCCCAAACATTCACAGTGCTTAAATGAAAGATAAATGGAAAACATACATATCTTCCTTAGCATACGATCACCATGCCATGTTCTGATTACAAAGTCTACACCTTCTAATACACCATTTACATACATTTTCATATGCTTTTCTCCTTAACACGTTTGTTGTTGTTGTTTTTTAAACATGCTCTCAAATACAGTATAATGTAAAACAGTGATTCTCAACTGTTGACACTTTGGGACCTGCATCTTCCCATTGTGGTAAAGTCACAATCCTTTTAGACGTTAACAATAAAGCATTTTTTTTCTTCTTTTTAATAGTCTCATGTAGCTACAGTATGTTACTTTTTTGTTCCAAATGAGTTTGACATACTGCTAAAAGCATATTGCGAGCTGTGAAATCTGTTAGCAAAAGGCTGAGATTCACTGTATTTGTTTAAAGAGCAGAGTAAAGTTTATTTTACGTCTACCCAATATTGTATGTTCTATGTGGGAACTTGGTAATGCCTCAGTACTGTTCTGGAAAAAAAAAAAAATCGGAATACAAGTTATTTTTTGCAGGCTGTCCATGAACAGCAGTTGAGATCACTGTTAAATTTGTGACAATGTGCAAAACAGTGACCTGACCTTTGAGATAGGAAAGGCGTAATGAAAATCTTTAAAAACACCCACACGCACACACACGACTTTTGCTTTGCTGCAATTTGGAATGTAAATCTCTATAAAAGATGATCCCAGTTGGACTTCATTTGGGATCTATGTATCTATATGACATTTTTGTATAGATATTTGAATGACAGAAAATGATACAAAACATCTAGGCAGCAATTTGTTCTTTTCAAAAACAAGTCCCTCGCAGCACAATCAAATAAGGGCCATATAAATAAAAGGTGCTTATTGCTACACAGTGGAAGAGATTAAGCATGCATGAGCTCATGTTTGTTTCTCATTCTGGCATAATTTACGTTGTTGAAATGTGTTCACTAACATGCATTAAGGGCAGTATACTACACTGTACATGCTTTTATATGATCACGTGGTTATGGTGCAGAATTAAAGAAAACAAAGTCAGACACATGTTTAACTGCTGATGATGTTTTTGAGCTCTTAACTTTCTACCTTGATGCGATGATTTACTCAGCACAGGCTGAACATGTGCCTGAAATTGTCATTTCCTTTAATTACAGACGGAAGAATAAGATGGTATAACCAGCACAGGATTAGAGTAGCCTACAATTTGTAGGCTATATGATGCAAAGATAAAATCAGAAAACGTGCACCAGAACAACAAAAACATGATTCAGTGCATTCAACATAACCAGGCCTTTCTTTCGTGAGCAACCCCCTTTTGAAAGCTAAAAATACTTTCACCCAAAGACAAAGTGACTGTGCATGGAGAAAAATAAGAAGGGGGAAGAAAACCTCTGCTATGGATATTCTAAGAAACATTAGACACCATTTTGTAACGCCACTGGCGTGTTTTGTCTTCATTATAATGAAAACCAAATGTGACTACATACTGTACAGGGGGAAACTGTGCATGTATTTAAAGACATGGTGGCCATATAGACAGCTAAGACAGCTGTCAAACGATTACATTTTTAAATCAGATTAATCACATCTTAGAATTTTGATTAATCACGATTAATCACTTGATTAAATCGTTTTTTTTAATCAACATTTTTTGCTCCCCAAATTTGAAGAACACCTGTTATATGTTAATTCTTTCGTCATTTAATGTTATGAAGATGTCTTCAACATTTTTCGATCCACTGCACATGCTTATCCTCCTCTTTTTCTCAACAGTTAATTACTTCCATAATTTAAAATGAAATCAAATTTTAAGAAATAGGTTTGACATGAACAAATATTCTGAATGTCATACGCAAACTTATTAAATGCTTCACTTTGTTGCATGTAGTAATTCTTATTGCTCAAACACAACCTGTGCTACCTTTAACGTAACCATCCACTGTCAAGCTAAAGGAAACATCTGCGGCCAAAATTAAGAGTGTGATTAATCTGCATTCATACACGATTAATTAATGCAATAATTCCTTTGTGATTAATGAATGAATTAACACTAACTTTGACAGCACTAATATTAAGAAAAAATAAAGTGGAGAATGGAAGCTAAAACTTGATCTGCTTTGCTGGGGTAAGCTTCTTGGCTTAAACATTTGAATAGTCAATTACTGATAATTGCAATTTGATTATGCTTAATGAGCTTGAGGAAATAAAATTGCTTTTGTTTCAATGCTTTGAAATGTGTTACACATGATATACTCTTAATAGTAGAAAAATATTGTCTACATTGTATTCAAATTAGAGCTGTCAAACGATTAATTCTTTAAATCAGATTAATCACATCTTAAAATTTTGATTAATCACGATTAATCGCCTAATTAAAAAAAATGCTTTTTTATCACCATTTTTTCCCTGACAAATTTGAAGCGCAGCGGTTATGTGTTAATTCTTTTGACATTTAATGTTATGAGGACATCTTCAACATTTTTTGACCCACTGAACACTGAACTCCTCTTTTTCTAATCAGTTAATTACTTGCATCATTTAAAAAGGAAAACAATGACCCCGATATTTTGACATGAACAAATATTTTGAATGCGATACGCAAACATTTATTAAGTGCTTTACTTTAATGCACGTAATTATGTTTATTGCTAAAACACAACCTGTGCTACCTTAAACGTAGCCATCCGCTGTCACGCTAAAGGATAATCTATAGTCAAAATAATAGTGCCGATTAATCTGCATTAATTCATGATTAATGCGATAATTTTTTGTGATTAATTAATCAGTTAACGCTTTAACTTTGACAGCACTAATTCAAATATTTAGATTTGGGAAACTTTTAATCAATTGATCAGTCAACCAGGGGTTGGCCTAAAGTATGGTTTAGTCACTAAGCTATTCAGTTAACCTTGACTCAGACTTTTCGTCTGGTCCACGGCACAAATCAAGGTTTATAAAAGTTTGATTGGATGAGTTTGGTGTGGAAGAAACGTCATAACCCTGACCTCTACCCCATCAAACACCTTTGGGATGAACTAGAACAGATATTTTTTGACATCAGTTAACTCAAACATCTTGTAGAAAGTTATGCTAATGCAAAACAAAATCCATATTTTCTTTCATTGCCATGTAGAGGTCTAGTGTCCCAATACTTTTGTCCATGAAGTAAATATCAACAGAAACTATTTTTCTTGTGTCTTACTGTGAGGTCATAGGATACAGCTGTAACCTGTCATACATATTCAATGTCAAATTTGTTCTTTGGATTGATGGACAAATTTAACATGCCAGTAGTTAAAATATAGATGTAACCGCTGTCTGTAAAGAGATAAACACATTTTACGTAAAAACACATTTGTGCCCATTGAAACACAAAATCATGCAAAGGGAACAGATGCACTTGGTGGTTAATGAGTCAGTCAATGGTTCTTATGGACAGGGGAAAAACGACGCATATATTCTGAAGTTTACCAGGGGAGGAGTCAGCTCTGCAGGCTACTAGTTTGTTCTGATGCCCATTTAAAGTTGTCTGCAAATGTCAGAAAAAAAAGTTTGATAAAAGAGGGTCAGAAATCTGTGAACAGAATAATCAAGTCATTGTATGCGCGAGTAACTGTCCGTTCACGCATCCAAACGGGTTATCCTGAATGTTTCGCAAACTAGAATTTTGACCTTAACCCGAATATTGACTGTATGTAAACGTAACGCTCCCATTGGTTCTGACCTGAACTGAAAAGCTATAGCCTCCACACTGTAAAAATGTCTGTAAAATTAACAGTGAATTTCTGTAAAATGGTGACATAAAGAATTTTAAATACAAAAACAATGAAGCATTGTGTAATTTACATTAATATTATAGTGTAAATTTGAATCAAACACAACTGTTGATTTGACAGTAATAAATTATTAAAAAGATTACTTTTGTTTGTATAATGCACAAATTACTGTAATTTAAACACGGGTAAACTGTAAAACAAAAAAAACATTGCAATACAGTTACATTTACATCATAGTAGTGATAGAATAACACTTTTAGTCAGTAGGTCCTTTGGTACACTGTAAAAAAAAATCTGTATTTTTTCTAAAAAAATCTGGTAGCTGTAAAACTATAAATTCTAGACACTTTTTTTTTTTTTTTTTAATTCTGTTGTTTTTACAGAACAAAATCTGGTAGCTTTTTTTGCCAGAATAATTCTGTAAAAATTACAATAGAAATGTAAACCGTTTTACAGGCAAAATTGTAAGTTCTATACACTCTTTAAAAATTGCTGCCAGCTTTTATCCGTAAAAACAAGAGTTTTTTAAGAATATATTTTTTACAGTGAACTTAAGGTTTTGCCTGTAAAACTGTTAACATTCCTATTGTAATTTTTACAGAATTATTTTGGCAAATCACAACTGCCAGTTTTTTATTGTAAAAAAAAAATACAGATTTTTTTATTTTTTTTTTTACAGTGCACTATGTGGGCAATATGACAGAAGTTAAACAGTGTGGGCGTCCTTTTAAATAAAACTACACGGCCTTTTGTCCTCAAGCACTGCTGCAGAAACTTTCTGATTTGAATTCGTGATTTCTTACTTTGTTCCCTCCTCTGCGACACCTTCGGCCTCTAATTTCCCCTCCTCCTCCATTTTCTCCTCTGAGGTCAGATCCTGTTTCAGATGATGACGAAGAAATTTCACAACCACCATGGAAAGGATAAGGAGAGCAAGCGCTCCGCCCACTGACGCCCCGATGGCAACGGCAATTGTCGAGTCTCTCTGTGGTGGAACTGAGAGAAGCAAAGGAGCGAGTTAAGTACATCCTATAGACAAGAGATGGAGTGCGGTGCTAGCTAAAAGCTCGACTGGGCTGATTAAACAGAGTGGATAGAAAGTACTGCTGAGTTAGCCTGGCTAATGTGTGAGTGGGAGAAAGATGCTGAGGGACCAAGTTCAGCCTCCCGCAGGCCATTAATAAATAAAAAGCTGACTCATGAGCAGAAGGTCCACAGCATCAAAGAAACACACACATAATGCTACGTATGGTTATTTCCAGGGGTGGGAAATTTACAGAATTGTGCTGGATTGTTTCCGGTTTGTTATCGTCATTTTTTTCAAGATGAACCAAACTGTAATCGGCAGTCCGTCACCACTATTTTAGGACTGACATCTAGAGGCGGCAATAAAACGGGCATCCATCAGTGATAGACTGAGGGACAGTTTGTCAGTTATAACAGAATGCCCACCTCATGGACTGTAATTGGTAAACGCTCACAGAAATGTTTGTGATTTGGGTTTTACATACCTGACCCAATTTCGAAATTTAAGAGAATGAATATCAAAAACTATCTTTGGTGTTCGTTTAACTCATGCAAACCCCAAAAATGTATAAATATGTTTTTTAATACTTTGAGCTGCACTCCCAAAAATATATTCATACGTTTTTTTTTAATCTTTTTTTATGCTAGAGGATACAGAAGGCTTTGATACAGCTTCTGACATGAAGAGGTTACTTAAAGTAATGGTATTTATTACAAAAAAGGCCATCAGGTGGCAGCAGAGTATAAGAGATCAACCCAGTGTTTTCAACAGATTTGTGAATCATGATGAAACTTAGCTATATTCTAATGCTAATTGCTGCAAAACAGAAACAGATAGAAATATATTGTTTTCCTGATGAAAAGAAGTGACTAATTATTTATTTTGGTAGGTTCCATGTTTTTATAGCTATAGAACAGAAGATTCTGTGGACCTTCCAAAATCAGTCAAAATCCAGTAAAACAGCCAGGAGCGAAGGGGGTTGCTTCAGTGAAAATGGCATGGAGTGGATGAGTTAATAAGCTACTACGATGATTGCTTTGTTTCAATAATCCTTCTTTTTCAGCTCTTTAGCAGAGATCCACCCCAAGACGACACAACCAACGCAAAGAAGCTCACTCATATAAAAACACGAGAGATATGGAACGGGTTGAAGTCACTTCGTGTTGGTGGTAAAGAAAATGTTATGATTGGGTCAGTCTTACGTGAAACTGACTTATACCCCTACATCCAAATACCTTAGTCCAACTGAAATTGTACCCAATTGAATTTCCCATAGTCGAGTTAAGACACCTAGCTAACGGGACTGGACTTTAGTCGATTGCAACACGTATAGAGTGGAACCACTAACGTTAGACACTTCTACACCTGTACAAGATTTTTGAACGACATTCTCACATAAAACTTTAGAGGTCATCTGTGGCTAAACTGTGGCAGGATTGTCACTTTCTGGACCTGGTTTTGACACCTCTGGAAGTCGTGCATGGTATCATCATACGTATCTCACAAGTATCTCAAGTATAAGGTGAACTTTTGATGAAACATTTGTTATGTGACAGGTATTAAAAGAATATGAAGCTGTATTGAGTGTATCTTCGGGGCACGTTTTGGATTATGAAGGACAAGTGTTAGTATCTTACGTTCAGTAAAAACCTTAAGCTTTATGGCCCCGTGTCCATGTATGCGGTCCGGAGGATTGATCACATAACAGTTGTAAATCCCTTCATCTTCCTCCTGAACATCTAACAGGGTGATTGACAGGTCATTCTTTTCCAGGTTTCCCGCAAACAGCACCCTTTCTCCAAAGCGCTCTGGAAGCAAAGGCACCATTCCTTTCTTCCTGTAGTATGCGAAAAACTTTGGAAACAGACAGAAAGTATAGTTGGTAACTGCAGTTTGAAAATTCACATTCGGCAGATTTTTTCTTACCATTCTTTCTGTGTCGTTGATTGATTCATGGTAGGTCCAGTTCATGACAAACTTGTTTGTGTCTATCTTATAACAGGACGTGAAAGTGCATTGGATTCTGATATCGGATCCATTCATTACGTTGATTTTACTGGCCACAATGACATCCATGCTTGAACAACCTGAAAGATTCACAAAAACATGTTATTACTTGAGTGGTATGTACGCAATAAATTTATTTCAGATTTTCCAATGTCAAAACTTATGAAAGCTACCCGTCCTTTGGAAAGAAAAGGGCGTTGTTGAGATGTCAAACAAGCAAAACATAACACACTTTTAACCAATGGCACCCCTCACAGTGATGAGCTTGGATTCTGCCATGACGGAAGACCACAGTATATCCATTAAAAAAAACGGATAGCATCTCTACATTTAATAGCCAAACAACCTTACTTGAGTTTTTTTAAAGTTTTTTTTTATAAACATTTGGTCTTGCCTCGGTCTCGGACACAGGCCGGGCCATTACTACTGCGAAGTGAAACAACAAATGTGCTTAGGTTTGTTTCATTGTACTATTTCATAAAAAAAAAAAAAAAGTGGTAATTTTTTCAGCTTTTTTATTTATTAATTTTTTTTTTGATTTTTCTTGATATACACTTTTGGTCTTGTCTTGGTCTCGACCTTCAAAAGTCTTGGTCTTGTTTCAGTCTTGATATTCTTGAGTCATGATCATATCTTGGTCTCGGTTGGTGTGGTCGTAACTACAACACTTTATCTATGGACAAGTCAGAATCTTTACATGAACCTAAAATGAATGTTTTTGGATTAATGGCATTTCTGGCATGAACAACTTACTGGCCGTAACACCTACTAATACATTTACACTGATTTTAAGGGCCCAAAATTGATATGATTTGCAGAGATGAGATGTAGCCTATCATCTCATAATAAAAAAAAAAAAAGTGAGTTTGGTGAGTCAACTTGCAAAAGCAAAGCTGCTATATATTTTTTTTCCAGTTTTTCCTCATTACATTCTCAAAAATGGATAAAAGCCCCAAAAATTCAAAGTTGTGACATAGGCATAGTTTATTTGAATGATGTAGTCTATTTGAATGATGATGAGTTTGGAAAGCATGAATTTGCACTCCCCAGACAGAATGTGTGTGTGTGTGTGTGTGTGTGTGTGATGGGACTCTGCACCATTCTCTACTGCAGTCGGGTGTTTCTGGCTCAGTTCCCACTGCTGCTGCACCACTGCCTTTCTGCAGCACACACACCCATACACACACACACATACACATATATATATATATATATATATATATATATATATAGGTGTGTTTTGAAATGTGTACCTTCAACCACATCCAAATAAACATAGGCACCCACACCCTGTGTGCATTGTCAGCAGTGAGATAAACATGCAAGCTGTGCTGTCATTCCCACATACTGACCAACAGTAACCGCTTGCACAACCAGGCCCAACATATTCAAGCGTGCGTTGCAATCGACACACACGTTTTACACATTCTTGCTGCTAGAGTATAACATACACACAAACGTACACGTCCGAACGCACACATTTATACATTTAGCGATACTGTACGATAGAGTGGGTATAAAAAGTCTACACACCCTTGTTCAAATGGCAGGATTTTGTCATGAAAAAAAAACAACACCAAGATATATCGTTTCAAACCCTTGTCCATCATTGATGAGATCTATAAAGCCCGTACAACGCAATTGTTGATTTGTTTAACCTCACATAAAAAAAAAAGTCTCAAGGTTTTGTGCTACCAATGACTTCCAAAATTCCCCCCATGACTAAGGCTATTGTTTAGGTAATGGCTATTGAAATGTCCTCTGATTTTAATTAATGTGCATAGTTGAATAGCGCCTGCCTGAGGGAAATAGCTGGAAGTGATGATGATAGTTTTAATATTTTTCCACTTGATGATGACTGTCTTCTGCGGTATATTTAATGCCATGGAAATATTATTTTGGTTCTCATATTTTATGTCACAAAAAAACTGGCATTTGACCAGGGGTGTGTAGACATTTTATATCCACTAAACGACAGCTATCAATGACTCAGCAGTCTTGTACGGGAAAGACGGGAAGATACGCTTTGAGACAGAGGCACTCGCAAAGACAGGAAATACTGCAGTGAAGCAGCCTCATGCATACCTCAGTCTCTTTGCCCCTCCCATCTTTGGCTGCCTCACTTGCCTCCTTCTCATACTTCATACCAACTCCTGGTACCCAAAATGTTACACCTCCCATCCTTCTTATGACTGCATGGATCTATCTCTTCTGCCTTTGTGTATTCGGTGTACGTTACATTTGCAAGGTCAATGCAGAGAAAGTGAAGGTGAATGCTTAATTATGTTATGTGTATGTATAATATGTAATGCAAACTTGTATTCAAAATTGCTAAACCATCATTCCTTACAGGTCCGATCAATTCCAATGACAAAGGACCCCATTTGGATTATAGGCCAGTCAAACACTGTGATTTTGATAGGAAACGATATAACATTGATATGCAGCTCAGTGGTTGAGGGATTAACACGTCTGCCTCAAAGTTTGGAGGTTTGAATCTTAGCATAGATAATCACATTCAAAACTAAAGAAGCTAGTAGAATCTGCACTCCAAACAGTGGTTTCCATCCTGGTTTCGTCTTGGGTTCATTCCTGTGTTACGCAAAATCTCACGGGCGTAAAGTGAGCAATTACATAAGCCATAACTTGAGTTGAGAGATTCACATTTGAATCAGCGAAAATGTAAAGTGGTGTCAGACGTCTTGAGTGTACAGGTAGAATGAGGCAACTGGTTGTACGACTCAGAATAAGATTTAGCCACGAGCGGGACCATGACCAGTTGAAACAGATTTTTGGATTAGAATAGATACTCACAACCTTCTAAAATTGTTTAAAATATTACAAATATGTTTTGTTTATTTGTCTATCATACACTCGGCAATCAATCAACATTTGACTGTTGTGACAATGTGCAACATCCCAACAACTTCCACTAGACAATATGATGATGTTTCACAACAAATCTTTTTCATGCTTTTAAAAATCAGGATTTCGGACCCAAGGCTCCTTTACTGAGGGTTATGGGTTCATCACTACAAGACAGTAAAGGCAAACTAAATTAACTTCTTGTTGTTACTTTCGTCCTGTCTCATCAGGGGTTGCCACAGTGAGTCTACTTCCGCCTTGTACACGTACAACTACAGGGATGTGCGCACAGGAATGAAATGATTGAATAGATTGTCTCTGTTTCATGTTTTTGTTGTTTTTTTTAATTCGAATGACCTTATGACCAATCACCATGCCAGGATAAAAATTTGAAGCACAAAAAAAGAAAATGAGTACGGCACTTGTAGGCTACAGGAAAGTAGAAAAGATAAAGGTAAGAAAATAAAACATTTTAAATAAAATCTGCTCCTAAAAAAAAAAATTAAAAAATACACTTTGAATGTAGATATATATTTTTATTTTTATGTTGAACCGTGCATTTATAATATAATTTCCCAAAAAGTTTCAAATGTGAACATAATATTGTATTTCAGTAAAGGCTAGGCCTAAATCTAAATTCATTTTCTGCACAACACTTAGTAGTCTAATGAGTGGCCTTTTAAAAAGGAAATAAATTGCCATTGCTAATGATGAACTCTTTCTAAATCTCTGGAAACTATTTCCCACATAGCCACAAACTTTATTATGTGTGTAAAGACAAGGCTAATATATGTATTTCATTTATTTATTTTCAATTTTCAGTGTTTCGCTGACAAATAGGCCACCATGTTTGGGTCATCAATTTGTAAATCTAACTGATATAAATGCCTCACCAGTTCATGAACCTTACCACACGTTACTGGTACATTAAATATTGAATTAGACAAACCCACTAGTACATGAGGATGGGGTACTCATTAAACGTAAACTCTTCCTGTGCCATCATTTGACATTTTGTGAAAGCGCTATATAAATACAGATAAGTAAAAAATAAATAAATAAATACATTAATTAATTAATACATAGATAAAGTGAAGGTCGGGTAACTTAGTTGCGTGGCCTGTTGCTGCCCTCTAGTGACAACAATCGGTAACTGACCTGTCAAAGCAACTGTTTGAGCTACACATACGGTATGCATGGATGGAAAAGAAAAGAAAACGTATATTGAGCTATCACACCGAGGAGACAATGCTGACATCTTAACACAGCATAGGAAACAAATCTGTTGATGTACGTATTACGCCACAAGCTTTCCTACAGGACTTTATGAGTTGTTGACATGGAGACTGAAAAGGGTGTGGCAGCCCAATTGGGTCACTCAATTGAGGGTTTCCAAATGTGATGCATGTATTCTGGATTGAATGGAAACTGAGTAGATGGAAGATGTCAAATAGGATGGACCCACCTTTCTTCACATGTGATTATTAGTTTATTTGTGTGTCATATTGCTTTTGTTATATGTATAGACTCCAGGCACACATTCTAGATAATTTCATATCTAGATATCACTAAATCAATTTATCAAAGTGATGTATATCCTTGATCGCTGTTAAAAACTGAAATTATACCGCCCCCACCCCCAAAAACAAAACAAGAAGGCACTTTGTAGCACATATCACACACTTATTCATTTGATGTCACAGTACCATCAGGTAAAGAGATTATGTGGCTTTAATTATGATTAGGCTCATCTTGGTTGTAGGTTTTGGTAAGAGCTGCAAATGGCTTGGTACAGTAGCATCAATACGTCCATCTCAGGCCCCACAGAAACCTGTGGACTCCATGATAGGCTTCATTTGGCACATCTTAAATTTGGACGACAGTGGGTATTATTAGGCCTTAGAAAAAGGGGGGAAATGGCGTAGGCAGCTGTTTTTAAAAATACCACGGTTGTATTGATTGAGCGACGTCATTTGTTATTGCAATTAATACATGCACACGCCACATACATCTAGTGACAAGATGCTATGATTTGCGTGTTGAGTGAAGCGCTCCTGACAATGCAGGGCGGTGTGCTTCTTACCGGAGGCTGAGAGCATCATCATCACCGACAACAGCAGTAGCCGAACGTCAGACCTCATCTCCCCCAGCGCACTCAGACACATGGCCGCTGCTTCGAGAAGCACACACAACGTTTTTGCACCTTTGGAAAAATGATGATGGGTACAAAAAAGGAGCAAAAATAGGATTTAAGGTGAATACAAAGGATTAAAAAATAAAACACACAGCATATGTTTAGAGGCAGGACATGGCTGGCAGTGTCTGTAGCCTTATGACGGTTGGTCTCATGGTTGCCTGATTGTTTGCAACAGAGGCGGGAGGGCGAAAGCGGAGGTACAGGAATTAAATGATTGAAAATGTTGCCTGTTTCGTTGTTGTTTTTTTAAGTGGAATAATCTTATCAATCACCGTGCCAGGTTAAAAATCTGGAACTTGTCTGCCAAATATTTAATTACCCAAAATTAAGTGAAAGAGGTGAAAATAAATACAACCAAAATAATTCACACATGTTATCGATGCATTGCACCCCCCCCCCCAGCAGTTTAAAAAAAGAGAGAGAGATTGACGTTGATTGTTAATTCGTTTTGTGAAAGTTCTCCTGACAATGTGTTTCTTTTGCTTTGGGATTGCCGATTTTGTTGTTGTAAAATATTTAGAATTGTAGTGTATTTTTTTTTTTTTTACTATTATGAAACCACAGCTTTCCCTTTGTTTTGATAATATTTATTTGGCTTCAATGATTATTCATCTGGGAATAAAATAACATTTGAAATGATGTGGTTGATGAAGCTTCATTTTATAAGTTAGTAGTAGCCTGCTGCTGCAGTGCAGGCTATACGTGTCAAATCAGATCAGATTAAGTGCTATATGTGTGAATTTAGAAAAGTATTTCCTAGTTAGTACTAGTAATCCATTATACAATGCATTATAATGGGAAGGAGACCTATTAGTAATTGTTTGTAATAAGTGAAGCAGCCGTGCAACCCAAACAAATAATTAACCCATCTCAAGGTATCGCCTTCTTCAGATTGGAAGATAATTAGGTTTTATACTGCATCCTGACATTTTATATTTTACAATTAATAATACAAGGAAGCAATACAAGGAAGGCTCTTTATTATTATTATTATTATTATTATTATTATTATTATTATTATTATTATTATAGGTGTTTAAACACACGCAAAAAAACAGACCAAAATACAAACAAATTACAAAACATAATATGCTGTCAGGGAGTATCGATCCCTCTATGTTTACTTTCCAGAAGTAGATACAGACATACATAAATGATCAACAAGACAAACACCGAATCAGTGAATTTGATGACTTGTTAAAATTCCATCAACAAGCAATTGAAAGCGAAACTGCAAAAAGCAGACATCTAAGAACATGATACAACATAATAAACACAATATGAATACATACAATTTAAACAGCTAAAAAACAGCTTGCATGAAATCAACAGCCAATCTTTAAGTCCCATTTTCCCCAAAGTGAGAATTTTTACAATATAGTTATGTCATGCCCAAAGTTGTACATTATAAAATGAACAACTCAGGTTAGAGCAGTTGCTTTCTGTAGGCGCAAAGGCAGAGACATTCAAGAATATTTAGCAAAATCCAGGGTGAGGTGAAATGCAAAATAATGTGTCGCAATCTTGTGGTTGAAAGTGGAATTACACTCAAAATAAACTGGAAGCAGAACAAAATATGGAATAACAAACTGTACACCCCCCTAAAAAAAAAAAAAAAAAAATGTTTTTAAATAAAAATAACAATCAGTGATATAGCGACAATTATTGTAAATTATTATCAATCAATATCAACGTATTGCTTAGGTGAGTGTGTTTCCCATAACAACCCAACACAGATGGACAACAATGCAATGGCAACAAAATTTTCCACGTTGTTTTCCATACTTCTTTTCTGTGGTCAATCAGGCAGATCATACAGCTAAGAGGGCACGGGTGCTGATTGGCTGGAACATGCTAATTAGCTAACTATAGTAGGCTAAAGGTCACTTTGTTTCCCAGCCTTTACTGAACCAGACATAGTTTACATTAGAAAACTCTCATGGCACACCACCAAATAAAAATACTTAAAAAAAAAAAAAAAAAAAAAAATACTAAAATGAAAAAATACAAAAATACAAAAATACAAAAACACAACAAATACAAAAATAAATAAATAAAAATTCTGATGATTTTTAGACAAATTAAATAAAATAGGCACATATGAAGATCTCCCATGGTACACTAATGTCCCCTTACTATGGCACAACATTTTCTTAATCTACATTCTCCAGACCTAAAAACTTGTGTAAAAGAACAATTGAAAGAATAAACATGCAAAGAACAAAAAATCAGTTGCCTTCTGGCATGATGGACTAGAAATTAGCACATCAATTTCTGAGGTTGGAGGTTGGAATCCCGTGAAGATAAACACTAAAATCATGGAATGATAGTTGTCCTCCTTATGTAAATTCAGTAATTTACTGTACACATAGTTTAAAAAAAGTTAGGTGCCAAAAAAAAGAGAGAAAAAAGTCATGCTGCAATTAATTGTAGTTCTTTATAAAGCCAGAGGACGGCGCTGTGACTCTATGATCACAACACCACAATCTTTAAGCATGTATCTGTCAAAATGTAAACATTTTGTATTTTCTTCCCATTTCTATTAGGTTCAATATCAACATTTAGACCAAAGAAGACAAACTTTGCAGCAACGTAAGGGTAGCTAGGTGTTGTTAAATTCATGATCTTCTATTTTTCTATGCAGACATATACCCTTTGTGAACCTTTTCAGTGACAACATGAAAACAAATATTCCTCTTAATTTCCTGTTGCATAAACATATCAAATATTTTTATTTATATGATCTTCTGATATTCTCCCTACAAATGACTTTCATCTTTTTCAATGGCAGTACTTTGTGCTTAATGATTTTATTTTTTTCAGGCCTGGTTGTCAGACTAACCTCTCCACTATTGTCAATAGGTTTTCAATATTGTTTACCAGAAAGTCACCTGCACAATGTATCGTCCGCATTTCCTCCCATCTTATCCTTACATCTGTCTTTTCATATTGCATTAAATATCATATGACAATATGGAGAGCAATGAGGATGAAGAAAAACAATGTGAAGCTGCACTATACCGGTTTTCCAAAGATACTAGCGACTCAAAATTTTTACTAGAAGCAACAAAAATATTTTTTTTTAACTGGGGGCGATGTTTTCTTAATTGAAATTAGGGCTGCCACAAACAATTATAATTGACGATTATTTTTGCGATTAGTCGACTAATTAGATCATATGCAAATTGTATCTTATTGCACTAGCAAGCAGCTTCTGTTATATAACCAACATTAGCGTCTAGCTTGAAGTGCTTAGGGTATGTGCAAATTAAAAATAAAGATTAAATTACGTAAATTAATTCACATTTTAAATTAATAAACCTTGCATCTTGTACCAGCATTCCCGACATGTTTATTAACACATTCGACTAGAATGAATTTATTTGTCATGTACGCACTCACACACCAAATGTGACCTTTGCATTCAACCCATCACAGTAGCGGACCCAGTAAAGCAGTTCGGAGCCTAGTGAGGCAGTATTGAGAGGAAAGCTAAGCTACAAAATATAAACAATTATGTCCATTGTTAAATTAGTTTAATGACTTTAACTGTCGATGTGCTCATGACTAGTCGACAAATCTTGGTGTGTATTTCAATTTGAAATACAACCCGCCAAACTGGCTAGGTCACCCACATTTAGCTTGTGCTAATGTCAAACCCTGGATCTAATGATTTCTCTTTCATGCATCAAGAGTAATACCAAGAATCCTCAGCTTTGTCCGTTTTTAACTCTTTCACTGCCATGGACGTTAAAAGACGTCAAGTAAAAACCTACGGAGGGCCGTCATCCAATTTTATTTTTATTTTTTTTGGAAACGGGTGGAGGAAAGCCTTGGCCAGCTGTGGTGAAAGTTTCAAGCAGATCTAGTTAGCCTAATGACTATTTTTGGCCCCTAGATGGCAGCAACGACTCTCTTTTGACAAGATTGGGTAGGCGTCAGTAGAAGACGTGAGGCGGAGCTAGAGGGGACAATGGCTGGGGAAGGGAAGAGAACATGGCGACCGGTTGCAAGCAGCTCACGGTCGAGCAGTTTTTTTCAAAGACGAAAAGCATCGACCAACGCTAAAGAGCACATTGATGACGACGATGATCATCATCGATGATGATGATGGTGACTCCGAGGTTGGAAGCATTGACGTGGCAGTAGAAGATGTGAGGCGGAGCTAGAGGGCTGAAGAAGCGAACAATGGCGACCGGTTGCAAGCAACTCACACTTGGGAATTTTTTTCAAAGACGAAAGGCATCGACCAACGCTAAAGAGCACATTGATGACGACGATGATCATCATCGATTGATGATGATGGTGACTCCGAGGTTGACGCCAAAGTTGGAAGCGCTGACGCGGCGGCTATGACGACGTCATAAAGGTTCACGGGCTAGCGATGCTAACACCGAAAAACGCGGAGCACAACCAAGCACGCTCAGGCGGACGTTCAATCGGACGACAAAGAGTGCCCCGAGTCCAATGCATATTCATCGGAGTAGTGGGTACAGTCTGCTACTTGCTATTCCCTGGAAAAAAAGGCCGTCAAGAAAGTGTAACATCTGCACGCGAAACGGACAATCGAAGTGAAACTACTCTGTTGTGCAAATCCTGCTCCATCTCCTTGCACGCAGGGCAGTGTTACAAAAAGAAAAACTGTATTTGAAACATCCACATAATTGTAAATAGTACCACAGTTGCACACATTTGTAAATAGTTTGCGAAATTGTTTTTTCAAATTGTTACACTGTTGAATGGAAATAAACGTATTTTGCAATCTAAAAACACTTTTTCATTGTTGTTGGTGGTGTATTACAGAAGTAAAGCACTATTTAGGTGTTTGTGGCATCATTCATGGACAAAAAGAAGTGTAGAATTCACTAGAGTGCATGAAATAACGTTTCACAAAAAGCTCTTTTTCTCCGCTTTTTGTTTCAAAACAGAGCATTTCGGTGAAACTACCCATTTTCTATTGTTGATTACTGAAGAACGGAATAAGGTAGAAACAAACTTTTTCTTTCTGATGAAATATGAGAGTTCAATCTTTCATTTGATAGTATGTGTGTTTCCATAGTCCAAACACAACATTTTCTGTGGACCTTGAAAGATCAGTTAAAATGCTTAAATCGGCTGGCACTGGCAACATCCCGTTTCTGAAAACATCTGGCAGTGAAAGAGTTAAGGACTGTACAATCAAACTATATATATATTTTTTTCACTTTATCTATGAAAAGGGTAGCTTAATCTTATTAGTGGTTGGATTCCACTAAGCCTAATTTGCAGTATTGTAAAACATGAAGGGAATTTTGCTACTATTTAAAGAATACATACCAGATTACACAGTGAGGATATCAGATCGCAAGGACTGCCTAAAATAATCAAATGAAATGAATGGAAGAACAAAACATTGCTATCTCAGAAAGAATTGCACTCTGTGTACAGTGCAGTTACAGTGCTAAAAACAAAACAAACATCTTCTATATAGGGCCACATGTATAGATAATATACATAGGAAGTGCCTCCAGCATGCCAGTGGAGATTTGCGAATCAATTGAACTCCTTTCCTTTCTTGAAAGAAAACAAACAAAAAAACTCTTGCATCTATCAAAGAGGTCTCAGCAGGAATTGGCCGGCGTTCATCTCTTCATTGCTTTTGTCCTTCTTCTCTTATTCTTCTCCAGGGATTTTTTTTCCTCAACAAAATTCAAAGGGAAAGGATTTCAGAAGCCAATATTCAAAGCTTTGTTTGGTGATTAGTCAAGGAGACGAAAGACAATGAAGCGTGTGTTTGCGGGTGTGTTAGCAAGTCGTGTGTATGTTGTGGCCCTTTGGTGACAGCTAAGGCAGAGTTAACGTGATATTAACACCTTGAGATGCGCAATTCAGCTGGGGTTAAAATGTCCACATAAAAGTATTTCATATTTACACCCTAGTCACATAAAAAAAAACTGTGGAACTTTGACTCAAGCAGTATTCTAGAGCTGAAACAATCTTGTGAAATCACATTTTCTTTCCATCCATCCTTTTTATTTTTTTTGCAGCCAATCCCAACTCCCAACTGACTGTGAGGTGAAAGGCCGGGCAAACCCTCATTTAGTCTCTAGTCAGTCACATTTCTTCGAGACTGACAATCAGGGCCGCTGCTCCATATATGCAGATAAAGAATTTGCGAAACCATGGACTGTGGATGTCGTCCATGATCCCTCATGAAGCACATTGAGTAACTTATATTGTGTATGAACTGAGCTATATAAATAAAGCTGCCTTACGATAAGCGAAGTGCGCAGCGCGGTGCATTATGGGTAGGCCGGCAGGTAGCCTCCTACCAACTTGTCATTGAAAGCTAATGAAGTCTAACGGGGCAAGCGTTGATTTGGAACATTTCAACCATTGGAAAGTTGATGTTTTTTATTGAATCTATTTTATTTAGGACACAACGGTTAAGCCTATTTAAGTGCTTATTGGTTGATTGAATGTGTGCACTTTGCCGGGAGTTGGACCGAGGACACAACACCGGGACGCGATCAAGAGACGGGCTTTCTTCTCTGAAGGGGTCAATTGGGGCTAAAAGCAGGTTCTTAAATAACCGTCACTCCATTAGTTTGGTTACACGTACGTCCGCTAGCAAGCTTCGTGTTTGCTTCTGTTTGTTCCCTCGCTTTCAGGATATTGACAAAATAAATGTGTTAAAAAAAGAAAATCCATTTTAGCCTCTAATACGTCCGTTTGGATCTTTCTTTTCTGCCTGGAAATTGGGAAGAGTGAACGGAGGTTTACAAGCGTATCTTCTCGAGCTTTGCAATGATGTTTCTTGCTGATAAACTTCATTAGGACAGTTAGGAATGGCACCTGTCGTTTTATCACTTAAGGCTGAAAGTCGTTTAAACAATGCTTGCAAGCTTTAAGGTGTGCAGTTACGCAAAGACTTTCAGCACTCCATTCAAATGACGGCTTTGTTTGGTAGCAAGTTTTTTTTATTTATTTATTTTTTTACTTGATTTTCATGCATGCGCAAACGTAATGCGCAATTCGCTTATTGGCAGTTGAAATACTTTTTTTTTTTTTTTTACTCAAAATGATTTCAGAGTCTGTACCTTTCTTTATTATTATATTATATATATATATTATATAAAGTACAAGGGTTGAATCAGTACTTCTACTTTGTGTTTTTTCGAGCTGAGCTTCTACTTATGTAAAAAGGTTGAGTCTACTTCTGATTGCAGCTGACTGTCAGACTAATGTAGAATGGATCAATCAGTCATGGACTCATCGTGACATAGATAAATAAAATAAATATAAGGTATTATTTATGAGATATCTACATTCAATCAGAGAAGCAATTTTTTTTTGTACACAATGCTGTACTGTAATAGCTCCACTTGTCCCACACTGTGAAATATCATGAGAGGAACAAGAGCAGTTGGCTACCATTAACGTCATTATACTCCCAAATTTCACATAAAAAGCCTCTCACCACTTCTCATCATTGCACATTTATCCATTTTGCATCGTTTTCATTTGTGAGAAGACCACAGGAGCTTTTAACACCAAAAGCATTTATATGCAATGAATAAACATTTCACAAGGGCTACTACTCGATGTACTCTACCAACACTAAAATGAACAGAGATTCATGTGTCAACTTTTGCACATGTAAAGAGCCCTGTTTATAGAGTGCACTGTACTCCCCGCGCACAAAAAATGTGTTCATCTCCTATAGACAATTTCTTTTGTTGTTCCAACTCTTTCTTTTTCTCTCCCTTCCACATTTGCTATTCTTCTTCCCACATGACCTTCTAAATTGTACGGTGCCATGTAAGGACTGAAAATCTACACGGACAATGCACCCATAAATTGAAGTTGTTAGTTTTCTACAAGATGCTTGATTCTTTTCTGATGCACTCTGTGGCCAGCAGATTTCTTCTTGTTCCTTGAGAGAGATCTTTTCTCTTTTCATCTACTGTGTGTGTCCGCAACCACGTCTAAAGTCATCCATGCACCTTTCCTGTGCTTTCTAAATATATTAGTATTTCACACATCTAGTTTAAGATCAGCTTGACTCATATGCATTTCTAAGCTTAGTTATTTGCGATTAGGGATGTTTTACATTTTACCAGTATATTACCAAAAAAAAAAAAAAAGGCTTTTTGTATGACGTTACAGATTACTGTACATCTAGCATACGACACAAGGCAAACATTTTTCAGTAGGGAAGCATTATGTATATGTGAATTTATATTTGTGTTGTTTCCTCTTCGTCTTTCTTAGGCCGAACTGACTGCTATTTGCAACTCTTCATAAGTACTTTCACCTTGATTAAAGGTCTTCTTCCAGATAAAGCACAGCAACCATAAAGAACAATAATGCTGCTTCCACCAGCAAAAGAAAAGCTCACATACTTGTATAAACTTGGGCGTTATTATATTCTCATTCTCCAGTAAACACAATACGAGACAATGAACGAGGCCCTGCATCTACGCAATGGGTACAATATAACTCTACCTCCATCAACCAACAGCTATTAGCAGTTACATATTTATATATTTATGTTGTTGTCTCCTTTCTAGGCTTGAATATAAAGTCACACTTACTGTATCAAACATTCTGTCTAATCAAACAAAGTGAATACAATAACAAATAACTAAAACAAAGCAGGCTTGACTGTCAAGATGAGTCAGGATTAAAGAAAAAAGAAGCGATGTAAATGTTTTCACTTGATATTTTTTATGCAGTTTAATCCAAATGCTGCATTTAGTGTTGTTGTGTAGCCTTTCATATTTTCGTCAGTGTACCAAATGCTACTTGTTATGCTTCAATCATCTGAAAAAATGCTGTTCTTGTTTGGTGGGATTTGCGTATTAGAGTTTTAGCTTTAGTTTAGAGTTCATTATGATTTTCAGATAATGGGGAAAAAACTGCATTCCTCACAGATTTATGCAAATGCATTTCTTGCATGTAGTGATTAAGTGCTACAAGCATCTCTTTCCTATGGTTGCTCAGTACAATATGGAAAAGGTGAGAAAAAGTAGACATCAACCATAGAAGAAAAGAGGAATAGACACTCAAAGGCACACGCGTTTAATCTTTGAGTGAAGAGCCTCACCTCCATGGCAATTATATTCCGCTGTTTTCATGAAAACCCTAATGAGTAGACATTTCGTGAAAGGGACATGACAAAGCATGAAGGAAAACTAAATTGAAGTCAACACAAACACAGATCATAACAGCTATTCCCAGTTCCAGGAGGATGTGCATATTTCTGCAGAAATCTCCTTAAAAAAACAATTACAGGTCACATGAAAAGTGGAAAACATTTTTGAAATAATTTACCTTGGTCTCATTTTTTTATATCACAAAAACCTGGCATTTTAATAGGGGTGTGTAGACTTTTTCTATCCACTGTCGAGATGAATGGCAAGTACTTAATAATAATAATAATAATAATAATAATAGATTATTGAAGTTGGATAGCGAAATCAATGTGTCAGATTAACATCCTACATGGAGCATAATGAAGACAAAAAAATATATAAGTAGCTAACTGTGGTCAGCGGTGAAAAATCACTACAGGTAAGAAAAAAACAGCATTTAAACAAAACAGGCATAAAGACTCATTTAATTGCAAACACAAGTGGAAGGAGGAGACCAATCAAGGCAAATGCACAAAAACCTCTTCCTGCTGAGCCGGCTGTCATTTGTGCTCAGAATGAGATAATCAACGCTACCTGGAGTGAGGACAAGTGGCACATCAGCGCTTCATTTTAAAACAGCCTGGAAGCAATCAGAAAACACTGCAATCACTGAGGGACCACGTCACACGTCTGAAGAACAAACATGGAGGTGAGCTAAATAAATCAGACGTCTTTAGCAGTAGAATAAAATCCTCAAATTCAGGTCGACGGCACAAATTCTCTACGAAAGCACTCACAGTTTTTCAATTATTGTAAATAGTAAACATTGAAATGAGCAAATATCTTTATTTTTAAATGTCAGCCATAGTAACTCAGGAACCCCATTCACAGACAACATCGCTAGGCTGGAAGATAACAGCAGTATCAATACAACACTTCCTAACTGGGTCGAGGACCGCGCTGTATTGCATATTGATCCATAACACATGCTGCTGGCTGAAAAGGAGAGCACAATTGGATTCCACAGCATGGAGAATGACGATAGAATTGGCTGGCACCATCGATAGTGGAATGAGAACATACACTACCTGATGATCCACAATGATGCTTGAGACCATTCATTAATGATCAATGATTGAGGTGCGGCCTGATCACACTAAATCATCTTGACTCAGAACACAGAGACAGCATAATAAGTGGAAATTAAAAAAACTAAAAAGATTTAACACTTGGCCAGGCACTCAATAAATGGTTGTTACTGACAGTGAATGCAAGGAAATAGTATTTTAAATCGCTCACATAGATTTGACTTAGAGAAGCAAAAGCCTGACTTGGTGTCTTTGCTTCACAGATTTTTGTTATTGATATGTTTATGGATTGAACATTTCATTTGATTTGAACTATAAACTGTGACTTTTCCCCGTTTTGACCCGTTCTGCTTTTTTTGGTTTTGTTTGTTTATTTTCCCAATCCAAAGAATGTCAAATTCAACTTAGTAAAATTCTATTTACTGTTCATGCATTTTTGTTCACATTTTTCAATCACATATAAACAAATGAAAGCATTCAGCTTGGATTGTGTAGGCAACCAACCAGATTCGAAACTGAAGTCAGTGGCTGGATGCAGGAGGAAGCTTTTGCTCTGATTCTCTTCAACTCAGACACTGAAAAACAAGACTTGAGTGGCTCCAGGGAGACGACGATATAAAATCAATTCTGGACTTTTTTTTTTTTTTTTTTGCATGCATATTTTGTCGTTGCACAAGCTGTATTTTCAGTTCTGTGTTCCTTTTGCTGTTTCCTACAGTAAGGTTGGCAGCTTTTTCTTTTCAATACAGTTGTGCTTGAAAGTTTATATATTCTTTGTGCTCATAGGTGTACATACTCCAAGGGTATGTCAACTTTCAAGCACAACTATACCATTCCACATTAATGGTACCTTCTCAGATGTGCAAGTTATCCATGCCATGGACACTGAAATCCACAAAATGAACTTCGCAATAATAACAATGGGGATCAGCCACCATGCCCATGATTGATAAAAAAATAAAAATACATGTGGACTCGTCAGACCACAGCGCCAGTCTATCTCAGAGAAGCTGGCTGTTGATATATGGCTGAGAGATTGAACTTGCATTTGTATGAAATGTGTTAACTGACAATGGTATTCTCAGCTGTTCCTGAGCCCACATGGTAAAATTGGTTCATGGTTCTCACCTGTTCCTAATAAGCCAGTTTACCTATGGAATGTTCCTAACAGGTATTTTTTGATGATGTTCCTCAACTTTCCCAGTCTTTTTATACCCCTGCCTCATCTTTTTTTTTTGCAAAAAAATGAGGGAATCTTTGCAAACTCTCCCATAAAAACAAAAAAACATTAATTTGTGTAAACATAAAATATCTCTTCTTTGTAGTGTATTCAATTGAATAGGTGCAAAAATATTTGAAAATCATTGTATTCTGTATTTGTTTACGTCATACACAACAATTCAATTATATAAACATCAATTTTTTAGACAGACTGTACTGTAGTGACATACTGTACTTTAGGGTAATCCTTTTGTGTCCAAACATTTAAAAATGTGAAACATTTTGAAAATATGCAGTATCTCCTCTTTAATTACTTTTGCACTTTTTAGGTATTTTGTTAACCTATGCAATACAAAATCATTACTACATAAATAAATACATTTTGAGACATTAACATTGCATCAGGAATAACAATAAGCTATTTATTAATAATTTGTTGAAAACACACTTGGGGATTGACTAATTGTACAAATTTGTTCAAAATTTTGAACATTTATAGATAGGAGGTTTTGGCCCAACTCCAACAAATATGTTCCGCTATCAGTTTTCTCTACTGCTTATTCAGCGTTGCGAGAAAACTATCCCAGCTGACAACATCAGTGACTTCAAATTGTAATCATAAATTGAGCCTGGCTCGGAATATTATATTGGATATTATTGCCCCTGTTAAATTAATAATAGCACTTGAATATTGTGGATTATTGAAAGAGTTTCATCAAATATTAATAAATGCGTTAATTAATAGTGGACTATTAAAATGCTGCCAATATTAGCAATAATGAAATCATAGTTAAAGGCAAAAACAGAGGGCGAGTCAAATCAAAGTAATCTGTTTTGTTTTCCCACAAAGTCATCATGACTGATGCAAGACATTGTAATGTAATTACAAACACTTGAAAGATCTGTTCACGTCGGCATCTTCACCATCATAAAAAACTTAGCGACAAGCATAAAGCTTAACAAGTATCGAAAAAAATAAAACACACAAGCTTTGTGGGTGGAATTTGACAAAGTACATACAGCATGCCAATATAATTTCCATACATTTAAATCAACATGTTCCATCACCGAAGCCTTGAGGGTTCTACAATCTGTCCTTATACAGACTTAAATTGTTCAAGTTTCAGAATCAGCAGCCTATAAAGGTAATATTTCCTCATTAAAGTAGAGTTCTTGTCCTTTCGTACACACAAGGTTGTTATTGGGATAAGGTTGACTATTTTAAGCTTGGCCTCTTCCTAATATAAACATATTCATTTGCCCATAGATACACTGTAAACTGATGATAATTCATTAAAGTTTAATACAAGACCGGGAACGCAAACAACCTAAGTAGCTAAAAAAAAAGGGAAAAAAAAAGAGAGGAAGAAAAGATTTGACAATAAAAACTCAAATATTTATTGTTGAAGGAACAGAAATGACTTAAGTATTACTTAATTATTTTTACTCAAAATTGAACAAAATGGTCATCGAGCTTTAACTTGTATAGTGTTTTCTACCTTCGAGGTATTCATAGTGCAGCTTATTTTTATTGTACTCAAATTAATGAATGGATAAATAAATAAATAAATATTTGTTTTAGTCAAGTTAATGTTTTGGAATAAGAATGTGTTAGAAGAATGAGATAAGTCAACTAGTATAGTGATATATAGCGATTACTGTCAACAGTTTGGGTTTGAGATTTTGATTCTCATTTTAGGGATTGCTATGTGGAGTTTCATATTGTTGATACATGTTACGTTAATTGCTCAAGTGTGAGTGTGTGTGTGTTTGTGTGAATTGATTGTTTGACTATCTGTGTCCTGTAATAGACACCTCTTGCTGAAGTCAGCTGTGATAACAAAAATAAATAAATAAATAAAAATAATTGATACACACACCCAGTCTTGTGAGATGCCATATTACTATTAAAACGACATTAAAAAAAAGTGTATTATTGTCCTTCTTGTTTGGTGTGAGTTACTGCATAAACATAAGATGATGTTTATTTTCAGACTGGGAGAATTGTGTTAATTTTGGTATCATTATCATGTGTTTTATTTTTCCATGTAAATGGTACTTCATTTATACAGCACTTTTCCACCTTACAAGCCCCTCAAAAGACTTTACATTTTGACTACTCATTTACCTACTTACTGATGACACAGCATCAGGAGCAACTGGGGTTCAGAATCTTGCTCAAGGATACTTCAACATGGTCACAGTGGGCAGGGATCGAACCCATAACCTCAAGGTTGCAAGACAACCAATTTCCCACTTAATCCACGCCACCCCAATGTAAGTAATTGTAATTGTAATTGTGGAGACAAAGATAATATTTTCACATTTTGATAGTACCATGGAATCTAATTTATCCACTTAGACTAGTGTTTGCAGGTCCTATATCAACACTATTTATTGATTGACATGATTAATAATTAAAGACAGGAATAGATCAATAATAATTCTCACAGGAAAATTTTTTGCATGGACAAAAGTTACATTTATTTGTTTGTTTGATATTAGCAGCATTAGCCATAATTCTCTACCACTGACAGATAAAATAGAATACATTTTCCTCCCGTTGTGTTTTCCCAAAAAGTAGCATAACATCAACATAACTTTTATCGATTATTACTCGGCCTGGGGCGGCGTTGGAGAGGTTCAACTAATTCGACTTTTGGCATACAAGTGTGTCTGCACTATTCCACATTAATAGATCATTGATTAATCTTGGAAGCAGCAAGTGAACTCTTTAAACTGTCTACGCAAAGACAGCACTTGATTGATTTCTTCTCTCTGCAAGGTTAAACCTTTGATATTTAATGGGGCAATTGGAGTCTGATCTCATCCGTGCATTCATACAGATATAAAACTGTACATCCATTTACTTGCGACTGCGTGCCTGGATTGTGCGATTGTTTGTACGGCAGGTTGACTTTTGTGTGTGGGAGTGCTTTCTAGAACTTTCTGCAAACACAAATAAGCCACACAAACAGTGAGCAAGAAGCAGCCTCACAGACTCAAAGAGACAGTGACAGAGTGGGATGTCTTTGAGTGTTTGGGAACAGTGCGAGTTGGCAGTACGTTAGTATACTGTATTGCTCTCTGACCTGTAGAGGTCCCTGTTGTACCACACTTGTGGTGATGCTACATGAAAGTGGGAGGGTGCAGTGCTAAGGGATGTGGTGACAGTTGCAGGGTGCGTTTGACTTTCTTCCTTCTCTGGACTAAAGGTCAAACTTTTTATTTTTATTTTTTTAAAATCTAGAATGGTTAATTGAGAAATAGTTCTGCTTACACGGGAGTAAGGAATGTCTGAATCAGAAAAAGAGCACGGATGCACTGTGATAGTTTGCAATTTATTTGGAAAATATCACCTCAAATCTGTCTAAGCAGGCCTTTAATTACCTTGATTACACACAGTGTCAGAAAAACGCCTTCCTCTTACTGTTTCCACAAAGTTGTAAGCATAAAATCTCTTGGGATGAAGACCTGAGAAGGAATTCATTGGGAATTTAGAATTTAATTTATGCGAAAGAAGAAGATTTTGCACAAATCCTGGAATTTGTTGATTTCAATTGAAAAAAAAAAACCCTAAAAAGCTCAAATTGAACTCTGAACAATTACAGTACAAGTCACTCCATTACAATATTGAATAGATGCCAAAAATATTGAGTACACGGACGTGAAGCCTTTTTCTCAGGATGCGGAAGAAGGTCTAATCCAGTGGTGTCCAAACTCGGTCCTCGGGGGCCGGTAGTCCCGCAGGTTTTGGATATTTCTCTCCTCCAACACAGCTGAAGCTCATCAGCAAGCTCTGCATAAGCATGATAACGACCTTGTTGATTGGAACAGGTGCGTTGGAGCAGGGAAACCTCAAAAACCTGCAGGACTACCGGCCCTCGAGGACCGAGTTTGGACACCACTGGTCTAATCTGTCCAAAAAGGTTACTTATTCTGATACCATTTTAGCCATGCCGACATAAAGGGATGACTTTGGCTAGCCCACGTAACAATGTGTGACTCCACGGTCTTAACTGAATTCAACTCGTAAGGCCATATAGCAAGCAATACAGCACCATAGCTCAAGCCAACTAATTATGTGTGCCAAAGAGGCCTGGTGTTATAAAATATAACTTGTTATTTTCCACTTCTGCACTACAACCAAGCATCTATAACCATACAATTTGACAAACTAAATCCCGTTGATGTCTGCCTATCTTCAGCTCGGAACACAAAAGTGACATGACGGCAATCTGATGACAACCGATCAACACCATTTCCTGCTCAAACTTAAGATGCAATACATACATGTACTGTGTGTGTTGGTCTTTTTTCTTTTTACTGCAATTTGAAGATGGTGAACTATTACTGCAAAATTGAGCCCATAATCATCGTGACTTAACATAGAATGCATAAGTTTGTCTCATTTTAGTGCACACATAGAAGCAAGGCCCCCAAAACCCAACACTCTCGCACAGTTAAGACATAAAAGCAGCTATAAATTGTTGAAAAGCACCCTGAGGTGTTATGATTAGAAACCCATTCTTTTCTTTCTCTGGCATTTATGTGTGCAGGTTCGTCCATGCAGCCTGTCAATATGAAGCCTCTCAACACTGCTATCCATGTGTGCACACACACACACACACACACACAAAGACTTGTGGGATTTGAGCACAGTTTTTAATGAAAATGAATGGGCTGTCATATTTGGAACTCTGTTGTTTAATTCATCCAGAAAGGACATGCTAGCCTTAACATGCTTCCATAATTCTGACAAAGTATGAGGAGGCTAAGAAAATGCATCCTTGTGCTTGCCTGTGTGCGAACATGCTCCATGAAGTGTGACAGAGTGTGACCCTGAAAATGCACTGCCTTTGAAGGAGTGCCAGAGGTTTTACAGAGATAAATAAAGTAGAACAGCAGTCGTCCTTATACTCATCTCATGGGAATGCTGTTGCTTTGCCTCCATTTACAAGTCAGTTCGAACTACAGTACAGTATGTACAGACTGGAGTCAGTTCTGCAAGACAGATCACAACACGCTTTAGGACAGTGGCGTCAAACTCATTTTGATTGGTTCTCTCTAATTCTTCCCTAAATGTATTTTGTGCCATTTAATGATTTTGTTATTGCCTCTGCACATCAATGTTTAATAGCAAATTAATGTATAAATAGCTTAGTAGTCAAGGATTAAACCATTATCTCCCAAATAATTGTCTAAAAGTATAGGAATAACAGCAGCTATTAAACAAATAGAAAATGCATCCAATTAAGTTGCTGGTCCACAAAAACATTTGTTTGTGCGTAGATGTAAATATATTCACAGCTTCATTTGTCAGTTGTGACGTCAACAAATACTTCTCTGCTGATCTAGCACGAGTCTGTGTCAAATGAATAGTTTGTGTTAAACAGCTCCCTGCTGAGGTCATATGTGGAGGATGGCAATAAGTGGTATTTTCAAAACAGTCACATTTAGCCAGATAAAATACTCTGCTCAGAGCATGGCTTTTAATTATTGGCGCATCTGTCGAAATTCTTGGTGGTTATGATTAATATTCATTAACATTCTGGGCCCTATTTTCCTGCCCAATGCAAGTCTCCAATCTGATTGTTCATGTCCATATGTGAACCAACCTAACCTGTGCCATAGCCAAGGAGGATGATTTTGAAAATATAATAGGGGTGTCAAAATGAGTGCGTTAATTTTGAGTTCATTTAAAGTTCCTTTAACGCCGCAGATTTTTTAAATACGCGATTAATGACCGCCAATTATTTGGAAAGCCTGTACTGGGGGAATTCCAGTTGCAACGCAGCAGACACGTCCATGTCAAAATTGAGCAGTAATAAATTCAATGATAATGCATATATTTGTGGAGACTGGGGTCCAGTTGTATTTTACAAAAATGTGCAGAATTGCACAACTTACTTCATGTTAAATATTAGATAGCTCTTAATATGAAAAGAAAAATGCACTGAGCTGCCACCAGTGTCTTACTAAATCCAATTATGCCATCTAGTGGCGGAAAACTGACCAACACAAATCAATATCACACTTGTTTTTTTCTTCTTTTTTTTATAGTAAAGTATATCTTTTTAATTTTAACTAAATTTGATGAATTATTGTGAAATTACCTTATCATTGACTAAAAGATGCAGTCATATTTCTATTAGTTTAACATTTTTTCCACGTTTCTGTTAACAAGAGTAAAAAAAGAAAAGTTAGCTACTGATTAATTACGATTAAAAACGATTTAATCGCCTGACACCCCTAAACAACAATAATAATAATAATAATAATAATAATAATAATACATTCAATGAATTGATTTCTACAACTACCTTGAAGGTTCGATGCATGCTTTTGTCACATTTTTGAATGAAATACGATGACATTCATGACACAGAATCTGTCTGCCTGCACCTCGATCAACCAAAATCTCGTTACACCAACCTGCGTCACAATTTAGACCTGCTTCCAGCCGCTCTAAGGTTTTGTCTATTTCCAGCCATCAAATTGTCAGTTGTGCTGAAGGCATGTAAATGAAAACTCCCTTGGTCCACCATAACGGCCAGCATGGTGCACCTCGGTCTGAAAATAAAGTCCTCTGTGTTAATCCCAGAGCGGACTTTGTTTGACCTGAAATTTTGAACTATAATAAACATATACATTTTGTAGTAGTCACAGGACTGGAAAACTCAAGGAAGAGTCTGATATTGACTTGATAGCAGAGGTTGACATGATGACAGAGAGCTGAATATTGTATGCAACGGCATGAAATGGATGGGGAATAGTGGGGGGGGGGGGGGGAGTTCAGACGAGCGGATGCGTGGTCTAATGGTTGACATGTGCATCTGGTCATAGGGGGCTTCTGACATTGAGTGGAGATGACACAGATCACAGTGTGATCACCAAGTAAACCATTATCAGTGGCTATCATGTACCACTCCCCTTTTTAGTCTTTTGGAGAGTTTGTCAGTCTTCTTCTTGCCGGCATCACTCACCCGGTCTGCCTTTTCACTATGTGTCATCTCCACTTTGAATTCTCAGACAGAGAACCCATTAGCCAACACCAATGTGCTTTTATACAGATTATACTCCAGGCAGTCAGCAAGAACTTCCCGAGTGCTTACTATCACTGTTTGACTACAGCCTTATCCTTTTTGAAGTTAGCATATGCAAGTATGCGGTCCCAAATGTCCACAGGATTTAATTAAGCTACATTCTGTCAGATGTATGAATGTCAAAGTCACACTGTGGTGCTGCATCGTCCAGTTTGTTGAGGAGCTCAGAAGTCTTCTCTGACCATCCAATAACTGGAAATGATAGAAATGTAAGATGCAACGCTTTATGAAACAGTATTATGCAGCAGTGCAGTTTTTCTGTCCAAATGCTAGAGCCAAGCAATTTACTAGTCATTGTGCTGAGTAAGCTTTATCCGCTCTACTGATATATTTGGAATTATAATGCCTCTAATAAAGATGCATTGTCATGATTTCGCTCGTAGTTTGAAATGTAATTGATGTCCAATGCTTGTGATATGATACAATATCTGTTGACATGAGATGCTTGTCATCCTAGGCACAATACAGACATGTTGAAAGACTGGACTGTACTGAGCATTACTTATACTGCACATTTCCATTCCAATTGTCTGAGAGGTGTTCTGACAAAGTAAAAAAAAAAAAAATCTAAAATGTAACTACAATGAATCTGTGAACACAGCCGTATCAGGAACATTGAAAAGGAACAGCATGGCTTGGCTTTGCATGTTGTGAACTTACTAAGAAACCAATCAAATTAACAGCTATTCAAGTTTTTCCTTGAAAAGGTAGAAGACTCAGGTATTACAGCAATTCTCTTAGTGTATTTTCCGGACTATAAGTCACACTTTTTTCATAAGTTGGCTGTTTTTGTGGCTTATAGTCCGGAAAATACGGTATATGTGGCTTAACACCAGTGTTGGGCAAATTACTTCCAGGTAATATATTTTAGTATATTAGTTATTATTATACAAGTGGAAGCTATCAATGCACAGCACATTGACCTAGTGGTTAACACATGTGCCTCACAGTTCTAAAGTACAGGGTTTGAATGTTGGCTCTGGCGTTCTGCCATATTTTCGTGCCCAGTGTAAATTTAGCGCAAAGTGCAGTCTAACTGTGCACAAAGAGTTTCTTTCTTTTGGTGTTTTGCGTGACTAGCGCAGAAAGAATAGGGTATTTTGTGCCATTGTGGGATGGAATGCAGTCGACGTTTGGGCAAATGAAGCGGCTCACCTCATTCCCATTAAAATCAGGGCGGTAGGAGTGCACACATTGCTTGACATCGCAGAAAGAATACGGTATTTTGTGCTATTGTGGGATGGAATGCAGTCGACGTTTGGGCAAATGAAGCGGCTCACCTCATTCCCACTAAAATCAGGGCGGTAGAAGTGCACGATTAGAAATCGATTTTGAGTGTTTATACAGGTGAACTGCAACATCTCCCCTTGCGGAGGATGTAGTCAGCCGTGCATGTGAGATGGGCAATCATTCATCTGTGTCCCGTCTATTATCCTGTATCAAAAATGGATGGATAGTTTCTGTTATTGAAAAGAAATGGGTTGTTTTGCAATATTGCTTTTTTGCTTTTCACCAAAAGTATGACATTTAACTTTAATACAGTGGTGGCCTTTAAAAAGACAACAGTGCCTTTCTATTCTTGTACCAGAGAAAACATTAAATATCATTTAGTGCCCAGAGACAAGATGTACACAAGCAACACACTAAAACGAGTTTGGTGAGAAGCGCATGGATGAACTGCATTTTTTTTTTAAACAAATGTAGCGCGTTTGCTGTGTTGCTTTCAACAAAGGCAAAGCGAGGTGTTAATTGCTGCTGCTTGCCCCCTTGATACTGTGAAAACGCATGTGTGCTTGTGCTTGTACTTTTCCGTGTGGAGAGGAAGAAAAATAACTGTTGTCTTCACCCAGCGAGGTAAGTAAAGCAACATCATGTAATTCAGTGGCATAATATCACTTAATAAGCCGTCTTCCTAATTATCAAATGAAAGAAAAACACATTATATTTCTCATTCACTACACTCCTCTCTGCACCAATCATACCCCCCACGCCCCCCCACACTCCGCCTAATTTACATTGAAGCGCATGGTTCTGTCTGTCTCGTCCCCTCAGAAGATCTCTATGACCCTTTGCGTCATCAGCATAACAGTGTTAGGGAGATGAATCAGTGTGGAAAACATCACGTAGCACATCCTGATTAACAATCTGTCTTCCTCCCGCGATTTTGGCTGCTGGCTCGCAGTTCAGCGAAGGGGACGAGGACCGGGGTCCAAGTGCATTAATGGAATCAGGTGGAGTTGGTGTGTGTGTGAGTGAAAGGGAAGCAAGAAACAAGACTTTCTAAAGTACATTTTACTTACTTTTCTTCCTCAATGCACAGTTTTTATTTTTATTTACATGTTCATTGAAGATATGAGACCTGATGTGCTTGACTCACAATTCAGCTCTTAAAAGCAAAACAACATCTGCACCAAACCCAATAATACAGTATGTTCTCCATTCCCTCTCACAGATACAAGTGCACAAAACCTCACAACAAGTTCATGGCTTTATAGGAGAACTATTTTTTGTTGTGAAATCTTTGGCTCAGTTATTGAATTTAGGACTGGCAGGGATATAAAAATCCGATGAATAGAAGCAAAGAAAATGAAAATGAAAAGGTTGGGGATAAACTTGACGCAGTGTCTGCAAAGCCGGCTACGAGGTCCCTTGTTAATGCCGTTTTGGAAGTTTATATTTCTCTCCCCTTCAAAAGTATTGGAACACTGAGGAACACGTCTTAACATTTTGAGTCGACTGAAAGCATTTGGGTTTCCTCATCAAAAAAAAGAATTTGACTCAAGATAATCTATAGCCCATCTGAACTTGTAAATATAGCCAATTATTTTAGGTGAGTAAAAATACTGGAACAATTAGACTTACAAATAGAATAAAGTAAATATGCAATTCTATTTTATCACAAATTATTTGATTGCAATAACTGCATCAAGCCTGTGAAGCATTGAAAACTAATCCTTTGCGTTCTCCTTTTGTGATGCTTTTCCAGGCTTTCACTGCAGCCTTTTTCAGCTAATGTTTTTTTTGTTTTTGTTTTGGCAGACTGACTTGGCCAGTCCAAAATCTTCCACTTCTTGAACTCCATTTTGTTTTTGTTAAATATTTGGCTCATCAGTCCATAAAACTTCTGTCCCTGAATTTTTTTAGACTTGCCTCCGTACTTAAACATAAGTCTGACTCTGGTTAAGTATGCCATTGGCTTATTTCTTTTAAAGGGCCCTATCGATGGTTGCATGGGCTATGGCAAATGGTTTACTTTGTTTGAACTTTTGTTTTAATCAATGCGATAAAAAATAAAATAAAATCAGACAGTGCAAGCAATTTCATGACAAAAAAATCCTAAACAAAATAAATAAATAAATAAATAATCTAAAGATTACCCTGTAGTCTGCAACAAGAGAGAAAAACAAAAGACCGAGAGATACACAAACGTAAAGAGCTCATTTTTCTTTCGACTCAATTAAGTGTTACACTTTATCAATGGCTACTTCTCGCTGCTTAAACCCTGAAGCTCGAAGTCTCCCGCCATGTTTTAACACGATTACCGGTTGAAACGGATGAAGCCGAGTCTGTTTGTTGTCAGGGTGCTATTTTCCTGTCACTTAACGGTTGTGCTCATCAATGCCTATGGCTGTGAGGAGTTTTGAAAAACAATAGGAAAAGTGCTTTGTAGGTGAATGAGTGAGAAAATGGGGCTAAATTCTGCAGTGTTGTGCAACTGCACCACAACCAATTTTATTGAGAGATTTGTTATATTGTAATGTTTTCCTTCAGCTTGCGGTAGATGCTGTAAGAAGAGAGTCGGAGGTCTAGCTGTCACCAACATGGCAAATGTGTTGTTTCAGAAATGCTATTTGATTTAATAGCTCTTTGCATTGATGCGTACCCAAGATGTGGTTCTCAATTTCAAAAAGTTTGGTGACCCAGAACTAAACAATTTGCCATTAAGTGGCTCCCCTAATGGAAATAATGACTCTAAAAGGCACATAAAGTCTCCCAAGTAATTCAACTACAATTAAAGCAGAATCCACCCAGTCATGATTTTTTAACAATCTGTGTTCAGGTAAGTGAGCTCACATTTAGACCATTAAGGTGTACATGTTTGTTAGTGTGAGACAATATACATGTGCCCAAGTGTTATTGTCACTGCTGCCCCTCAGGGTAAATGTGGATCCAAATGGGAAAGTGCAATTGAGTTGAAAGATTGATTACTCTCTTCTTGATGCGAAAGGTTAAGCTCCACATTTGTTTGTGTCAAGTGTGTGTGCGTGTTTGTACTTGTGTGTTCTCAGGGTCAAATCACCCATTAAGTGATCCAAGTGAGTCACTTAGAATAGACTAGAATTTTTTAGATGCCACAATAACTGACTTCACAAACAAGATCATTTTTGGATCATATTGTTTATATGAGTTGCACAAAACTGTGTTTTCATGTTAAAGCGCATATTCCAGGTGTGTCAGTATCACCGTAAGGTGACTTTGAAAAGTTCCCCTTCTTTCTACCAGCCCAACTCAGTGCTAGACCACAGCTCAGAAATCATTGGGTCAGTTGGGGTCAGAAAGGTCAGCTTCCCCAAAAAAACATCCGTTATAACTTAACCCAAAAAGCCGTGACCCCAAAATGGTGAAAAGCTGGGGAGAGGATGAAGATGACTTTTGTTTCTTGAGATGCCAACATAGAAGAGTACATATCAGGAAAAAGAGGAAATGTTATAACTAGAAATGGATTATTACATGCATACATAAATCAGGCTGTTGAATACAAAATGTAAAAAAAAAGTAATATGATATCAATTACATGCACTAATTAATTTAACTAAGCAGAAAAATAACATGTATCTGAAAGTGCAGTAGCTAACAACATGCACGACAATGTCGTTTTTTTTTATTATCCATTTCTCAGCTCATAATATTGTACCAAACTCAGCCCATGCTGTTTTTTTTGTCACCTGCCAACAAATACACACAACAAGGCTTTATTAATAATTCTAGCGATATTAATAAAACAAAAAGCAAGTGACAAACACCGTCTTTATTATGGGTCTGTCAAAGCATATTATTTTCTATTTCATTGAAATTCTGTATTTGAGATGAATAATCTTACAAGAGTATTCTGCCAAGGCCAGCAAGTTGTCTTGGAACATAATAACAAATAAACAACACACCAAAAATAATCCACACATTCCCATATATCAGTGAAGACCCAATAAGACCAGCCTACAAAGCATTTACAGCCTATTGCATCATCCTCCTACCCCTGCAGGGTACTTTAAAAAAAAACATTTAAAGAGACCTGCTCCCTCAGGCCCAACTTTTCTCCAACTTCTGCAACAGGTTCCACGCAGGAGACGCATATCTGAAACGCCTTCTCCCCATTTCAGGTCGTATTTTTAGGAACAGACAGTCTGATATAATCACAAAGGTAAGAGGGAAGAAGATTAAGAATTGCTTTATGAATAAATGTACAATGCTTAATGTCTGGACAACGCAGGCCAACCAACACGAATACAACACCAAGAATAAAGGTCAGAATGATGTGTTAGACCTTTGAGACTTGCAATAAACAATGCTCCAAGATGCGCATTACCCGTAGAATGACGCCGCTGTGAAGATGCTATGTCTCTTTTTGCAGCAAATGAAAAACAGGACTTATTTCTGAACACAGTGTAACATCAATTAAAAAAAAAAAATCTGTATTTGTAAGATGAGACAAGCTCATTCTTGTCCCCCGAGAGGTAATTATAGAAGGCAAGTCCTGTGGTTTAGTCTTTGAGTAACTTAACATCATATACTTTGTTTTTCTGAATTTAAGAATAATCTCAAATCCCTAAACATGACTTGTACATTATTAAAAACATCCTGCAAAAACAAAGAGCCTGATAATATTTGGAACAGAGCAATAATTAACAGTATTATCTGCATAGAGGTTTACATTTTTTTGAACATTATGCCCGACATTATCTACAATATCGGATCCAGAACTGAACCCTGAGGCACACCATAGGGCTCAAAGTGAGGCCTTCCGCCTGCACGCACTACCATCGGTTTGACCCACTAAGGGACAGTTCACACAAACCTGTACGCTGCGTCTCATGAGCACATGGTCCACCTTGTCAAAGGCTTTTGGCAGGTCTATGAATATAGCTGCACAGTTTTCCTTCTTTTATAAGCAATCTAAAAACTCACTGACAACCTTCAAAGTCACAAAAACCTGATTGGAAAGTTATTAGCTGATAAAAACTCTTTCACTTGACCACTTCCAAATGTCTCTATAAACCTGGCGAAAACTGAGTTCAGAAATTGACCTATCATTAATTTAAATGGTTGGATCGCCTCCTTTTAATAGGGGGAGTGCAAAAGCAGGTTTCCACACACGAGGAATTTATCCAGACGTTCAAGACAAATTAAAAATATACGATAAAGGTAAAGCAATAAAATGAGCGGTTATCTTAAAAAAAAAGTAAGTAAGTAAGTTATCTGGGACCGCCGATTTCCTGGAATCTAAAAGTCTGGGGTCCTTACGCGGTAAACGGACTGAAACTACCCTCATGCTCAGAAGAAACTGCGACACGACTCTCTGGTTTCTTTAGAGCAAGGTGTCAAACTCATATTAGCTCAGGGGCCAAATAGAGGAAAATATATTACCAAGTGGGCCGGACCGGTAAAATCATGGTATAACATAAAAACAACTGCCGTCAGTAATACACAGATTTTTTTGCCATTTGCAGGCCAGCCGTAAATAGCGGGGCTCAACTGTAAATATCTTGCTCCAAAAAATAACACAAATGCAAATGGCAACACTTTGCATGGCATGTTATATCTACATGTTTTGTGTTAATCTGAATATGTGTCATATATACATATATATATATATATAATATTTTCAACAAACCATAAAGTTGATATCCAGGTCAATTCCGTGTACAAGTTGCATCATCTGAGGATTGCTTGTGAAGTTACGGATTTATACGTTTTGATTTTGACCGTCTGATTAATTATTAATTTTTTACTTTACAAGATCATCTCGCGGGCCGGATTAAACCTCTTTGCGGGCCTGATTTGGCCCACGTGCCGCACGTTTGACACCACTGCTAAAAAAGGGAACCAGTTGAAATAAAGTGTTCACTGAACAGCTTGAGCATAACATTTATCAAAGATATTATTTTAGTCCTTGACATTGCAAGCAAGGAGTTCACTACCTTTAGCCTGACTGGATAATGGTTTTATAGTCTTCCAGAACAGTCTTGTGATACTGGGGTTTTCTGAAGTTTAATTGCTCTGCCTTTACTTCTTTAATGGCAACTGTTACAGCTATTTCTCAACATTCTAAGGATGAGTATTTTTTGGGATCACAGTTATTTAGTTTGATCGCAGCGGTTAACTTCTCTTCTTACTTGTGTCAGATAGGCATAACTGTTATCAGTTAATAGCCTTTGTCTTTGCTTTATTATTCAAATTATTATCTGATGGAAGATACACTGCTGAGTCAATACATTATAAATGATAAAAAATGGTGCAAAATATGTTGATGTGTGATTAAACCACAAGAACAAAAGCATAATTTCTTCTTTGCTAGCGTGCATTTCCTTTTTGGTTGAGCATGCTTGTCTGCATTTGTTAAGCAAATTAATACGATCTCAGCACTTTCTCTGAATATAGATCACTGATCCAAACACGGACCACTGTTGTATTCACACATCACAACACAATCTCAATTATCCGCACTAGTGGTGATAGAATGGTTTGGAATGCTTAACTTTCCAATGCGGTATTAGCATTATCACTGCTATAAATATGCTGTAGGTTTGTGTGTAGATCCATTTATTAAAATGTATTTTGGAGAGGGGGGGGGGGGGGGGAATCACAATATTATACAAGGTTGTATAAAAAGACAAAAACAAAAAAACAAACTCATTTTGATTTGATTTCGAACCCTGGAGGGGCAATCAATGTACACTGTGATGTATACTGTATGTTACACTCTAAAAAATTTTTTTTTTTTTTAGAGTGTTAAATATCCATGTTACACTTTTTTATCCATAAAAGTATTTTATGGATAAAAAAAATGGATCGATCCTCTATTGGGTCAATTTGACCCAACTTTGAGTCAAGAAATGGGTCTTTAATGTAAAACAACTCGTAAATATTGGTTAGATCCTTGACTTGGGTCAAAAAATTGGGTCATTTTGTATAAAACAACCCAAAAAGTTGGGTCAAATTGACCCATAAAGCGGATCGGCCCATTTTTGATCCATCATTTTATTTATTTTTTTACCCAACTGTTTTTCGAGTGTATGTTGAATAAATTTGAACTCACAGAAAAAGTGTGTTTTCTTTATTGGGCATAGAGGCGTCCAAAAGACGCCACAGTGTGAGAGGAAGAAAACAAGGGACAGCAAGAGAGTCTAGACAGGGAATAAATGACGGAGTGTACCTGCAGAAGGGGATGAACACCAATCATAATGTAGTTCTTTGTAAAACAGAATGAAAAGTTTGCCTCAGCCATCTCTGGGGGGAAACTAATATAAACTGAGAAATGTAAAAATGTCATGTTGGAAGCAGGTTGGTGAGTGATCACCCTCTTACATCTGCTCTTGAGCTAAGGAGACACACTTTTCATTGCCGTTGACACAAGAGCAACCTTGCTCGTATGCCAATGGATCACACTGGAACCACAGTTGTACTTTGGTCCATTGCTAATTCGATCCTTATTTTAACAGTTGGTTTGAAAACGGGAAAAATAAAAGGACGAAGCAAAATCCAGACTTTGCACACACGAGGGTTGGGAGAGGGAAAGACTTTGAGGGTGGGAAGTTGGCTTTGAGAACCTGCGTGTTGGGGCGTAAGAGCCTGATTTAGCAGGTAGTATAATTGATTTAGAACAGCAGAGCGAGCAGAAGCTGGGCCCATTGCTCAAGCAGCAACTAATCTACTGCCAGTGGGATCATTTTACAATGCTGCTCCCCTGTGGACTTCTTCATACAAATGTGAAGTGACTCAAACTCCTCATCTGCAATCTAGCCAACGCAGTGAAGTGAGGAAACACAATCCTACTGGGCTTGTACTGTCAAAGTTAGTATTTTTGCTCTGTTTGAGAAAGCTAAGTGGATGTGGGGGATGGCTCGCTAGATTAGACAGCATTGCTCAACTCTTTTCTCATTTGACGTGATTACCACAGGCAAGAAATAACTAAGAACATTTGCTTGTGTCTTGTATGGTTCCTGGTAGCCTTGTGTGCACTAGTGGAAAATGTACTGAAATCTTCAGTGTTGCAATGGATTGCCATTATAATGCTTTTCATGGTTCTGCTTTTGTACCCTTGACAATGGACTTTATTTCTAGCATGGAGACTTTTTTTGTTACGTAAATGTGACTCAGAATGATCCATTACTAGGGGGATGTTCGATGCCACTTTTTTTCAGACCAATACCGGTACGAGTACTCAACTCTTCAGTCACCTGTCCAGATACCAAGTACTGATACCACTAGAGCTTTTGATACATAAAATCTGCCATCACAAAAAAAAAAAATCTGAATCGAATCGAATCATGAGATTCCCACCTCTAATATTGTTGTCAAAAAAATAAATACAATAAGAACAAATTTGGGGTTAACTTTCACTTTAAATTTGCATTAAATGAGTGGCAATTTTTTTTCTGATTTCTTATTGCTAGTTACGGATCATAAAATGGTCACAAGATAGTCGCCCATGCAATCATTATGAAAATGTATTCATGAACAAAGGTGTCTCATAAACCTTATTAGGTCATATGTCTATCAGAGAATTTGGGCCTGGCCAATAGTTTTTTGAGAAGTCTAGTAAATATTATCTTTTGAAGAAAGTTGCAGTCGAGCTTCACAAACAAAGCATGCAGTTTATCCACTATTTATATATTTTTCCCCTTCCACAGCTATGTGACATGCTGAAAAACTCTTTTAATGGCTACGGGCTCCAAAGAATTGTTGCCTAGAGACAGAGAAATCCAGGCAACGCATAATTACTTAAGGGTCAGAAATAGCAGATGAAAGCTGATTGATTGATGGCTTATTGCTTGTTATTTAACAGAGTTTTATGAGGTTGCTGGCATTTGTTCCTATCTGCATCCAATGGCGAGCCTACATTCTTTTGAAAACAAACATACCTCGACGAAGTGTTTGTTCTGTATGTCAGTTTGACACATTATTGCAAGAATCGAGAGATTCTGTGTGTTCATTTGGCAAAGTTTATTTGAAATAGTTTTCAAAAGAGGCATGGTAAGGCATTTTTTTTTAACGTAATGACACTTTAATGAGTGTGATAATGATAATCTAAATTAAGAATGCAATCATTTGTGGCTGTAGAGACGAGGTCTCCTTCTGCCTCATCTTATGCGTTCTCCTCTCCATTGCCATTTGAAACTCCTGCTTTTCACATTTGCATCCCGCTGTTTGCTTATCTCCTGAAATGCCCATCTTAATGTTTCTTTATCTGATTTCCTCCTTGGCATTTATGGAAAATCTTTCCCCCTTTTATTAAATCAGCTACTCCTGTCATCTGAACCTTGTGAACCCTCTTGATTGTTTTCTTCACTTCACACACTATTTGTCTCCATATGAAATGAAATCCATTTTCTTTGTCTCGGTATACACCCCGATAGTGTAAGAATGCTTGTGCCTCGAATAAAAGGAAAATAAAGTTAAAAGTTGGCAATTCTGCTGCTAATTATGCCAGTGCCTACTTATTTGTGCTGTCAAAAGGAGGTTGATCTTACATCAAGGTCACCGTGAGTAATTGTGCAAAGTTGTTTTTGAAGCCCATAGTGTTTGTGTGTGTATAGGAGTGTACTCAAGAGGCAGTTTGTAACTGTCAAAATAATGAACCTACTGGTCTGCTTTTTGCTGCTCATGTAGTGAGTCAATAACTGTGACAAATTCAAAGTCCACTTGTGTCTCACTCAGCACACACATACACATCAATGCAGACATGTCACACTTCATGCTTGAAACAGTCCGATTGATTGTGCTGCTACTGGAGCTCATGTTAGGGGTTTTAAGGTCATTTCTTTCACCCTTGACAAATGAGAGAGCTGTCATTTTTTTTTTTACACATTTAAATCCCTCTAGGGTAAATTCACCGCAGATCCGACGTATTGGAAAGATGTCAGAGTGAAAGAGATATGTAGCAACAGTGTTGCACCGCCGGAAGTAGACGGGGTCATGCTTTGCTCAAGGGCACCTTGACAGTTGAAAGCAAGTGGACTAGAATCTTTCGAACCAATAGTTGCCTTTTTTTTTTTTTAAACATTTTTGTAGCAGCAGGACTTTAAGCTATGACTCTCTGACTCCAAAGCCCAAACTCAAAGAGTCATCTTGTTCATGGATTGCTACTGTTGTATGAATTAAAACAAGCTACAGAATAAATGGATTAAAGAATAAACATACAATTGATCTAAACAACATCTCAAAAAGAACCTGTCTTAGTGAAGAACACTCACATCTTACAGCTAATGTCAATCAAATTCCTCACTTTCACACAATGAACAAACAACATGGCCGACAAGTCATTGTTTTTCATACAATCCACAGTCCTGGTTTAATGAAATAAAATGCACACATATCCAGAACCTTCAACACATTCCTAATACAAGCAGGAACAAAACCAAATAAAAGTTAGTGTTTAGAATTGTGACGCATTAAGAGATTTTTGTGCTTTTTTTATGTGTCCTTTCCTTTCTTTTCTTTGGTCCTTCCTCGGGTCTCCTAAACGGTATGCGATTTTTTAATAGGTTTTAGGTGAACTAATGAATACACGCTCACACACACGCACGCACACACGCACATGCACATACACATACTCACCCACATACAAAAAAAAAAAATAAAATAAATAAATAATAATAATAATAAAAATAGATTTTTGTGCTTTTTAGATATAATTCGAATTAACTAATTATCCAACGAATCGCAGTATGCAAAATGGCGTCGGCTGCCGTGTACATGATAGAAGTAAACTAGGAGAAACGGTCGAGCGACCATCTTTGTGGCTCTCAATCAGGAAGTCGTGCTCAACATATTGCTTAGAATAGATGACCATCAAAAGCCATGTCTGAAGACACAGAAGCAATCTGATGAGTCATTCTTCTTGAGGTTTCATCCTTTACGAGCCACAATTAGGATTTTTTTTTTGTATTTTAGATATTTATTTCCTTTGTCTTTTGATTTGCATTATTTGTGTGTGTGTGTGTGTGTGTGCACGCAAGAGTATGTGTGCATTTACTGAATCAGCGCTTCCTGTTGGACTGTGGCATTAAAAGTGGTGTTGGTGTTTCTGAGGGACTGACATGAAAGAAGCTTGTACATCACACGGGCCTCCTCATATATGTGTGTATGTGTGTGTGTGTGTGTGAGGACTGTGATGCACTCAGAAGTTGTTGATTCAGCTAAATTTTTGATCTGAGGAGCTCTCTTTCCAAACTCAATCATTAATGAGACACACACACACACAAACGTACACAAGCACGCACGCACACACACACACACGGCAGTCTTGTGTACTTGGCACGACACAAAAAAATCCGCAAAATTTAAATGATAAATACATAGTTAAATAAATACAGTACATATAAAATACAAATGCTATTATACTAGTTTTATGCTATTTATTTTTTAAGTACAAATTAAAAAAAAATTTGGTCTCTGATTCATTTTGCATTTGTAAATGTAAACAAAATACAGCCCTTGTATACAAAATGTCTCATTATTAAACAGATTTTAAACAGTAATCTAAACTTTATATAATTTTCTCTCTCTCTCTCTCTCTCTCTCTTTCTCTCTCTCTCTCACTCTCTCTCTCTCTACTCATATTGGGCGCTACTCCAGGCAGATCATATGTGGTGCTGTTAAAGACTTTAATTCAGCCTGACAGGACATTCATCATTAGTCACACAGAGCTAAGAGTGTTGTACCACTCCGGGATTTTGTTTCTCCTCAAGTAGCGTGACTATTATCAGTGTAGGCATGGAGTAACAAGGGGGAAGACCCAAAGGAAGGCAAGTTTGAAGATGGGGAAACAAACCATGGCTCAAAGTGTGAAAAATGTTTCAAACAGTCCTTCTATTTGACAAAGGTTTCATGAGGTCTGCCCACAGCTGAACATCAAGAACTAGGTCAGGATTTATAATTACAAAACATAACCTGTCGAGCGTGATAGAAAGGTGACTATACTGTGTACCATTAATTGGCACAATTTACTTCATTACGCTGATTATTGCATTGATCAGTTTTCTCAAGTGTCCATCACTTGCAATTAATTTAGCAAAGCCATCCTTTAGAGTTGGCTCTACTTATTTGCCTCCTTTATTTCTCCTCCCTGCTGATTATCTAGCATAGAATGCTCAATGCCTATTAAATTTGAGCAACATATTCTACTGCCAATGCTGTGGAAAAACACACTCTCTCTCTCAAAAACAAAAAAAAAAGAAGAAGCACTGATTAGACTAGCTATAAAGACACCAATAAATGTGGATTTCATACCGGTACTTAATATTTAACTAACTGGCAACCTCACAATCTTTTGGCCAATTTGCGGTCGACAATGTAAATGAGAAATAGTTCCCACCTCACCTACCTGGTAAATAAAAAACAAAACAAACAAACAAACAAATAAATAAATAAAAATGACTGGCATTGTCATATTGGCTAGCTTCGGCATATTTATCGGTTATCCAATCGTTACCAATTACAGGTTATATAAAAATTCTAAATGTGCGTTCGACACTCCATGAACTCTGCAATTGGTTCATCTTTTCAAAATGGTGGGACGGATCCTATAACACGAGGAATGGAAAAATATACAAAGGTTCGAGCTGGATGAGACTGTTATCCAATAATGAAGCTGTACTTATTTTACAGTTCATGTTTCTCCGTCTTTGTCAGTCTGTCTCAAAGGCACAGTTCATAATTTGACTTAATGAGTCTCTCTGATAAATGCCCGCCATGCTCTGATGATGATCCCACCACAGGTAATGAGATTAATCTTGCGATACATAGAGATGTGTCAGGCGCTACAAAAGATGAATGCTTATTGTTTCACTAATCCACATGTACATTTCAATGTTTGGGGTAAAAAAAATGTTTTAAAAAAATTTAACTATGTTTAGGAAGTTGCATCTGAATGAAGGAATATGCTATAGGGCAGAACAGAATGTCAAAGACAGGTTCTTAAAAATTAATGTTGCTACTGTGTTCTGCACGATTGCAAACTACACCCAATATAAAAACAAACAAACAAACAAACAGCATATCTTTGTGACCATGTCAACCAGAACTACAGAGTTTTATAATAAAATGTTTTTACATGTATATTTTTTATCTAATGTACAGCAAATTTGTCGCTGGTAGTTTGAGCCACTGTTCATTAAAATAATACTTTAAATATTTAAATTTAGAATATTAAAATATTTAAATTTTGAGAATCCGCTGTCCCGGCATCTTTACAGATTGTGGCGTTTTATCTAAGACAAAGTCATTGAGACTTTTAACAGATGAAAAGATCAAAACCACAAAACGGCAAAAACTGAGTTGTGACCTTGGGAGACGAGCATTAGCAAGATCTTAAGATCAAGAGCAACAGGGGAATATAGACATAGATGAATTGGAGTGCAAACTGACAATGTAAAGCAATGCATCTTGGGATAGCAAAAAAACAAAAAAACAATGCATTTCCCATCAAATTTATTCTACAAAGACATGTCTCTCACAAAAACATTACTCATACTTTGAGCTTGGAAAGCACTTACTCACTATGTACAAAACTCTCAACCAGAACCAATACCAAAAGACAAGCTATTCTTCTAATTGTGGTAAATTGGTTTAATTTTAATAGACTTAGGAAGTGAGTGAGGAAAAGTGGACTTGTGTTTAAAAATAGCATAGAGTATTTGTGTAGCATTTATTCTCAGTAACTTCCACAGAGTGCTCTTCAAAAAAAGCCAGTAAATAGAAAAAACTAATTGTGAAAATGAAGTAAGAGGACAACAGCTTGAGATCTAATCACTTCACCGATTGCCTTTTCAAGGAAAATAAATGTAAGAAAATTGGATTTGTTATTGAAGAGAAGACATGAGTAATGCTAAAAATGTGCTACAAGTTGGGTTGCCAGACGCGTCTCCCATACCCTACCGATATCAGTCCAATCCTCCCTCTAATCCATTATCCAATTAAAAATCATTTGAAGAACCAGTGAGGAAAAACCCACTATGAAATAAAATAACAAAAAAACTGCTCACAATGACTGTCCTATCAAGGGAGAAATGACTCTTCCTGGTTTCCTACAGAACTTCCGAGCAATCACAAATCTAAAGAGAGAAAAAAAAAAAACACTGTAGGACAAAGTATCATAAATAAAGGCTCGACTTGTTGTTCAAAAGTCAGGCTTGTTATGAATGACTGTACTGGGACTTTGAGAGTCAACACTGAGGCGAGGAGGATGAGATTGATGGCCTCTTCAGAACACCATTCGCTGCCAAGCACAATAACCCAACAAACAATATCAACTGCATTAGCAATGACAACAGACGTTAGCAACAAGGACGTGGCTGTCACTGTTAACACGTGCCGCTAGCTAATTAAAACAAAAGTAAATCAGAGCTTATTGAATTGTAATTGTAGTTAATGACCTGAGTTGTTGATGCATTGTGTCTAATTGGGTTCTATTGCTGAGGTAATGAGAAAACTTGGATTACTTTGAGCTCGACATGTTGGTGAGGTAGCAGGTGTTTATTTGTGCAGGTGTCACATACAAAATCAAAACAAACATCCCGATCTTTTCTCTATGGATAAAGGACAGGGAGAGGAACTCACAGCTATTTAACTACACACGTGATTCTTAACCTTGCTGGAGGTGCTGAACCCCACCAGCTTGCTAAGCGCATTCACCGAACCCTTCTTTATTGAAAAATAAAATGTCAGTTTTTTTCAAAATTAATGACATCGATATCGGGTTTACTTTTAAATTTTCTAAAGATGGCACCCATGAGCAGCAGATGAAAACAGTAGGGACGCCAGAATTGAACCCTGTGGAACAACATACTTTCTGTTATACATGTGAATTCACATTGCACACATTTGTCTGACTGTAACGAACCCATATTGCTAATTTAGTGATTTGTACCAGAAAGAGATATTGCATATAGTTGTCTCTTAAATATTTATTGAACTGCAGACGCGTATTTAGACCATTTTTGGGGGTGCTTCAGCAATAAAAAAAAACTATATATATATATGTATATATATATTTATATATTTTATTCATGGCACCATCTAGGATGTGTATCTAAAAAAATGAAGATGGCATGAGTGAATTTGCTAGATATGGCCACTTTCAGGGGCTATCATAGGGCATCATGTTCAAGCAACCTAGCTCGTAACAACGGACAAAATTTACCATATTATTTTATTGTTCATTTTCTATAACTAAAACAAAGAGAAATAGACAGGAAATAAAACAAAATGAGTTTATTGAATAAAGTGATGCAGAATGGCAAAGGAAATTGATAAAAGCAAATCCTAATTGATGTGTATGTTTGTGTGTGTCTGTGTGTTTGACTAGTCATGCAAGTGATTGGAATTAAAGTCAGATTATGTCCCCAGTATACAAAACCTGTCTTGGTTGTACGACCTGAATCTGCTAATGTGCAGGCACTTGCAGACAAACACTGATAGTCTTGACAGACGGGCTCAACAAGCACGGATTAGCACCTAAGAGGAATTACAAGATTTTTTTCCCCCCTTAGTATGAAAGAACGCACAAGACATTTTTGGAAGAACTATAATGTTTGTCTGCACATAAATGCATTTGTAAGATTTTCCATCCATCCATTTTCTTAACCGCTTTTCCTCACAATGGTTGCGGGGGACACTGGAGCCTATCCCAGCTGGCTTCAGGCAGTAGGCAGGGTACACCCTGAACTGGTTGCCAGCCAATCGCAGGGCACACAGAGATGAACAACCATCCACATTCACAATCACAACTATGGACAATTTGGAGTGTTCAATTAACCCGCCATGCGAAGTAGCAGGAGAAAACCCACGCAAGCACGGGGAGAACATGCAAACTCCACCCAGGAAGCCCGAAGCCCGGACTCGATCTCACGTCCTCTGCACTGGGAGGCGGACGTGCTAACCAGTCAGCTACCGGGCCGCTTGTAAGAATGTGTGCTGATGTAATTGAAATACATCTGAAAGTGTTTTAAACAGATAACTTATTTTTTTTAAATTTACAAATATAATGCGGTGTAATAATAAACACTTTCAAGTTTCAGTGTCAATCAAAACTGACCGTTGTCTTCTTTGTAAAGACATGTTCTATTTATTTCTGTATAGCGTGTTAAAGCTGTATAGCACTAAACCTGCTATAGGCTACCCTATATTCATTTACACGTAGGTGCAGAAGATTCTTCATTAATGTGAACTGAATCGGAGGTGATATCATATCCCAGGCAAAGTGATCTTTTTGCTGATAACGCTGATTATCAAGCCGCTGTGGGCCCTTGGGGAGAAAAATGTGACATCAAGGCTTACATCTAAGTCTCTGCACACCTTTGATAAAAGCTACCTGAACTATGATTCACTAATCGATATAGATGTGTAAAGATAAGATAAAAAGGGATTTTTACGACCTTCAAAAGGCAGATTAAAGAAGCAATCATGATATTCATGAATATGTAATAATAGGAAGTTTTTAAAGTTCACAGAAACTTTTATAAACACTTACATTTTGGTGCTAGCCATCAGTAAACTGAGACAAACCAAAAATCTTACAATGGCTTGTATCTAATAATATAAAGCTCATTAGCTGACTCCGATGAACTCGCTACACTTGGCTGCACTTTTCTTGGTCTTGTCTTTTGCTGCAGGTATTATGAAACAAATACACACTGACAGAAATAGACGGCAAATATTGGCGAAGGAAACAACCAGGGAGCTGGCAACAAATCAGATGGGAGGGTTGGAGGGATAAAAATGGATCAATTGATGAGAACGACAACATTGCATGCTTTTAGCTTATATATATATATATATATATATATATATATATATATATATATATATATATATATATATATATATATATATATATATATATATATATATACATACAACAAACTAGTGATATACAGTAGATATACAGTACATATATCAGTGGCGGGGAGTGAATTTTACACCTGGACCTTCAGTTGGGATTTAAGTGACCTACAAAAAAATACAATATACAAAATGTGATGAACATGCATTCAAAAATAGGTATTTCATATTTCTCATATTTCAGGATGAAAGTATTATTATTAAAACTCTTGACCTTCCAATGCATTGAAAGCACCAGAGATGCTGATGGAGACAGTCTCTTGTCTTCTTGTAATTGGATTTAAATAGAGAGTTAAGGGTGTGCACTTTGAGAAGTTTGTGAAAGGTCACAGGTGGCAGGGCAAAACAATGTCACGGCTAATCTGTCCCTCAGCTCTGGGTCAGTTGAGGGAATAGATGCATCGAGTGTGTAAGTGCGTGACAGGGAGGTAACCTACAGTAGAGAGTGATGTGAAAGCGTGTGGCCGGTAAGGGTCAAGCTCCTGGTTGAGGAAGGCAACAGAGGGAAGCAAGGGAGGAGAGGCAAAAAGAGATATTCTGACTCTTTCATTTATTAGAAGTGACCCTTGAAGAAGCGTCACTCTCCACAGACTATTAAGAGGCACTGAAGAGGAAAGTCACGCACACACACCAAGAACTTCTTGCACACCCACACGTAGGTAGATACAATGTGTCTATCTAGAAAATTTTTGGTCGAACTCTAAAACGGGACAACTTTTGATTCGAACTTCAAGGTGCACGTTTTTCTTTTTCTTTTTATGACAAGTCCTCAGGGCGCATACCTTGCATTCTCTGGCTGATGTCAAACTTTGATCATTACACCATTGCCTTAAGATTTGTTTTGGTCTGCGTGTTTGTCTCATTAGAAAGCGACTGCACTCTTAAGGAGGGCCAGAGTGATTTATCATACTAATGAACACTATCCTGAGGGGGAAAATACAACATTTTGGACGAGAGCAGGAGATAGTAAAAACACTGCGATAGACTGGAGGGAGATGTGAGAGAATATTAGAGGGAATAAATATGTGAGGGGAGCAGTCACTGTTTACGTTATTTTAAGTCAAACCAAGGTGAACTGCAACAGTCAGAGCTGTAGCTCATACACATTGACATTGCTCATTATTCCGTTGTCCTTACGGGACAAGACTGTTCAACTTTCACAAGTCATAAGCCATACATTCATGTGAAAACAATTATTATATGAATTATTAATATTAAGGAAAATAAAATGAAGAGGATGAGAGAGGAGTGTAAGGGCAGGAGGTGCTTTATCTACTTCAATTAGTTTTGTGAGTTGCAGAGTTTGAACCCAAACACAGACACGACACGTGAGTTGGGAAATGTAATCTTTTGGTGCAAAAATACAAAGTAACAACAGAGAGCAGGGCTGGACTCAGAAGACCTCAAAGAAAACACTTGACAGAGAAACCTCGGTTGAGAGAGCAGGGCTGGATGAGTGGAAGAAAGCTTGCATGGAAAAGCAGGAATAAGAATTCTCAACGTGCTTAGAGAAAACCCGACTAAAGAACCTCGTCGTACTGACAAAACTGTCATTTAGTAACTCTTGCTAGGGCAGTGCACAATTCTATATGACAGAACAAAGGCGTTCACCATATGATAAAATAAGAGTGGCGAGACAAACTATTATACTATAAATATACTACTTTCAACAGCGGAGCCCAACCCAAGACACGCTTAGGACCGCCCCCTCATTTGAATAGCATTTCGACCTGACAGAGCGTCTGCAGCATAAAATAAATAAATGTGAGAGCAGAGTGTTTTTATTTATCGATTGATATTTATTTCAATTCATATATACATTTTTTGAATGTCGTGTTTTTATTTTTTACTTTTATTTATTTATGGATATATATATATATATATATATATATATATATATTTTAATTTAATTTTAATTTTAATTTTAATTTTTTATTTCCATTTATATTTATTTTTTGTATTTAATTTTTTAATTATATTTTTTCCATCCATTTTTATTTTCACTTTTAATCATTTATTTATTTATTTATTAATGTAGTCATTTATTTGTTTTTAATTTTGGCAGTTTTGGTCCTCCATAAAGAAGAAGCATGGTCGGAAGGTGGCCGCGAGGTGCGCGTCACTTGAGCAGGAACATGACACGAGAGCAGTAGTTACTTTATCTACTTCACTAGGATTATCTACAAAAAATAATATTATTCATAGGAGTTAATACTACTATTACTACGTGTTGTCCATTTGTCTCTGTAAAAGAGTGTGGGCATAAGTTCACCCATGATATGTTACATACAATGAGCCACACTGAGGGAGGAGAGAGAAAGTCTGTAATATTTAAATAAGAGCTATGGCCGACATAGAAAAGGAATCTGAGTTATGAAAAAATCAATTGCTGGCCTTGCTCTCACCTCCGATTGCACCAAGATTGGGGCTGGAATCTTGCAATGAGTCATTATGTGTGAAGCAGGCGGCGTAGCAAGTTTATGCTTAGAAATGACAGAAATGACTGGTTGTCGCAGAGAAATCGACATTGAACGTAAATGTACCGGAACAACACAGGACATCTTTTGAATATACATTAACTGCGACACACACAGGCACGCTTTTGTTCACGAGATTGCATAGTACAAGATGCAAATGACCCAAAAATTTATTATCGATATTACTATATTGAGCAGGAGTGGTCTTAGGCTGATATTACATTACACGGGCATCGTGCGAACTTGATTACTTTTATATTGTTTGGTTTAAAATAGGAGCACTTAAAAAAAAGACAGGGAGAGTCACAACAGATCATGCAACCAAATACATGGCTGATCTGTGTCTCCAAAGATACAAGACTGGCTCCTATCAAATAAATAGACATCATTGGTGACATCAACAGTGACTGGATCTCAGGTGACAATCCAAATAGGACAAGGCCTTACAGTTTCGACTTTGTGCACATGAACTTCATGCCATTGTTCCATCTGTTCACCTTAACATTTCCGTAAGCAATAACCTTCTCACCATTTTATCCATCTCTGACCCAATTCTTACTCCTTCAGCTTGTACTTTTCCCCCCATTACCTTATTTTTCTCAGCATTTTATCTTTTTTGTCAAATAGTCAAAAATCCTCATATTATTTAGCCCCCTCCATTACTCCCATCATTTATCAGAGTGACTCCTAATTTTCTTTTCATGCTAGAATAAAGTGATGACATCTGAAATACTGTACAAGCAGAGTTGGAGGAAAAAGTATGTCAACCATTGAGAATTTTTTTAAAGTCAAGTCAAAAATGTTCCTCACAATAACTTGTTCTATGCACTTTTACTAGTTTGAGCACAGCATTCTGGTTAACATTGCGTTTCCGCTGCAAAAACTAAAATCTTAAGTAATATATAATTTCTTAAATTTAACCTAAATTTGCTCATTTTTATTGCAATTATTGTTATTATTATTATTATTGCAATTATTATTATTATTTCAATACTGTACAAGCAGAGTTGGAGGAAAAAGTATGTCAATCATTGAGAATTTTTTCAAAGTCAAGTCAAAAATGTTCCTTACAATAACTTGTTCTATGCACTTTTACTAGTTTGAGCACAGCATTCTGATTAACATTGCGTTTGCGCTGCAAAACCTAAAATCTTAAGTAAGATATAATTTCTTAAATTTAACCTAAATTTGCTTATTTTGATTTGACAAGTTATTTTTACTTAAAATGAAAATGTCAGGCAAGATCATTGTGCTTATTTTAAGATACTTATTACTTAATTATCTTATTTGATCAAGCAGTCTTGGCATTGAGTGTTAACAGCCAGTTTTGAGTACTGTGAGGATTAAAACAAACATTTCCTACATTTTAAGATGACAACTAACCAACATCAAAGGCCCTGAACTGGGGTTTCGTGAGTTTTCTTATTTTATGATTTTGCATAATCTAGTAATAAGATAAATGGAAAAAAATACAAGTATAAAAACAGACAAGTGCAATATGGTTCATTTCGTTATATTTACTAAGCTCATTTTTCTTCTTTCGTTATATTTACTAAGCTCATTTTTCTTCTTTCAGTACCAGCTCAGTGGTCTAGTGATAGAGTGCCAACCCTTAGACTTGAAGGTTGTGAGTTCAATTCCTGGCTAGGTCATGACAAAGAAAATGGGACCTGTTACCTCCCTGCTTGACACTCAAGCTAAGTTATGCACGTGTAAAAAAAACAAAAAAACTCATGTATTTTAAGAAAATTGTTATATTTATTACAGCTTGAAAAAAGTCAACATTACTGTACTTGTTTTTAGTCTGAAAATACTATTTTCAAGACCACAGTGGTTGATATGGGCCTAGTATTATTTTCTTATTTTTCAAAATCTTACAGGTAAATTTAAGTACAATTTTCTTGTTCTGTTTGCAGATAATTTTGCTTATTTGAAGTAATAATTTTCTTATTTTGCAATATTTTTTTCATAAATGTTCTAGTCCTTTTTGCAGAGTGTAGAATATGAATTAAGTATATGAATGAATGACGTCGTCGTCGTCCTCTCCCCTCACTATAGCTTATTAATGGCGCTAAATGAGGAAAACGCTTTTGCACCTCGTCGGCCCACTGAGACTGTCCAAGCTCGCTTAGTGACAATTTCATCTTTCTCGCAACTGTTACTAAACTGCTTGGTGCAAATCCATTGCCCTGTGTGCCTAATCAGGAGCAAATGTGCTCCCAGCTGTCAAACTTTGTAGGCGTGTTTGCGCCGGTATATCATTAGAGCAATATCCTTGGGTGCAGAACTGCAGATGTGGAGCAATTTTTAGCGCTGTTAGCGGACGCAGCGCATTCTTAGTGGTTTGGCCCAGAGTGTACAACAAAGCTTAATATTTGTATTTTTAGCTGACACAAAGTGAAAATACTGGCTGCATTTCCAGCTTGAATACACACTTCTTACTTTCCTGAATAGTTTATTATATCGGTCGCTGCTTGGTATGTAAATGTGAGTTGTCCACATGCTGAAAACATGACTTGACCGAAGCCTATTTGAACCATGAGGCCGATTTGCAAACCACTTGGCCACATTGCCGTCTGCATCACCAAAATGAACCATTGAAAATACAATTAAATGACAAAAAATATAAATAATCACTCTATTCTCCATTGTAAATACTGATATTTTGAAAACATTTGAAACAGGCTTGCATGTGCAAATCAAATCAACTCACTCTGTTCTTTTTTGTTTTGTTTTGTTTTGTTTTGTTTTGTTTATGTACGTACCTCTGTCTGCATGAGATAGATGAGAACTGACTATGTTGTCTCCAGGTATCACAGATGGGAAAGAGGTGATGACTCTCCTAAATGGACAGCCTGCAGCATCCTTCATCCTGGCACTCATTTGCATTCAGGCTCATAACTTGTTTGTCTATTTGTGTGCTAGTGTGTGTCAACCAGTGCAAAGGCGTGCGCATACACGTTTCCTTGCGTGGTGTATATATATATATACACTTATATATCTGGTATTATGTATGTGTAAATGTATGTGGTGGCAATTTAAATAAAATTGCTTGGATATTTTGTGGCAATTGCAATGTGCACACAATGTACACAAATACACACATACACGCACGCGTCACATGGTGTCAGCTTGCAAATTGGTTTGTCTCCTTTGGGCTGACAGAGCTGACAAGCTCTTTATGAGAGACATAAACAAGGCAACCATCGCCCCTCCCAACTCTTTTTCTAGTCTTTTAGCATAAGCTAAAAACCTCCTTTTAAAATTAATGAACTTTATGTTACTCTACCAGGCACCACGTGTGGGACTTGCGTTATTTGTTCTCATAAAATCTACGAGTGGCAGGAGCCGTTTAAGCACGTAGATTAAAATATAGCTACAGTACATCTAACCACAAATGCTGAAGTAGACTGTAGAACTCCCTCAAGTTACAGCTAATCCTAAAAATATTGAACCACTTGAGCCTTTTATGTGCATCTCTATCAAATGGATCCTGATGGCTATGGCTACACTTGGCCCCAAATGCAGTCCATTCCTCACCAACTTTTAGATGGATTATTTGGTTATGTAGTATTTTCATAACCCCGCTAATTAAAAAAACTAACGAATAAACAAATTATCAAAACTACTAGACACAAGTGCCTTATGCAACATTCAAATTATACTTAAGATCAGTCAATACGCCAAACAAAGAGAATGAGTTTGTTCAACTCAGATCTAAATGTAAGAAATAGGTACTGGCTTCCAAAAAAGCTGTTGGGGGATTTTATAGATTTATGGCAAAACCTACGTGTAATATAATAAGCCACTGTAACATTAAGTTGCCAACACTAGTCACAATAGTGACAAATATTACACTAAAATGTCAACAGTCAAAGTATCCGTGTACAAATATGGTCAAGATTTGATGTATATGCTAGAATTTGTCAGTAACTTAATACATATTTTGATATATATTTCTATGCAGTCCAGGGGTGAATAAATAAATACATAAATTAAATGCCATCTAGTTTTGAAAAAAAAAAATACATTTTACATTCTGGCCTTGGCATTTTTCATGATTTGATAGAACACTAAATACAACACTAAAGGCTGTGCTTTTAGATGAGAATGTGTTGAAAATGTATGTGTATGTGCGTGCACCCATATGAGTGTGTGTCAGTCCCTCGATCCATCAGTAATGAACAGCCAGTTAATGATGGAGCCCTTGCTCCTTCCATTCCACCAGCCACAAAATAATTACCTTGTGTCTGAAGCCATTCTCCATCTGTACCACACTCCACAGCTTCATTTAGCTGCCATCTCTCTAAAAATCCAATTCTTTCACTTCCCTCTACCCCCTTCACCTTACATTTAACTACACCTTCACTCCGACATCCATGTGGAAATAAGCCTCATTTGCTCAACCCTGTCTTGCTTTAAATTGGAGAGCATAATTGTCTCCAGGGTATTTTTTGATGATTTAGAAAGCCTTCTGATTGAATTTACCGTCTTCAGGTCTATGCACATTTGCAATTGTGTGTCTTAGGCCACACGTGGACATAGTGTATTATAGAAGACTTCCTTGAGGCACAGTACTGCACAGTATGTCTCTCGGGGTTTAAACATGAACTGAAAAAGGAAAAAACAGTACTGTGCAAAGGTTCTATAGGCCTTCTGCAGTGTTGTTGTATATTCAGATGTTCATAGTCATTTGGGCATAATAAAAGGGTAAATAATAGTAGGAGCTAAGGGTTAGCAAAGGCATTAACTATAGTTCCATTCCTCTGGGAGAGATGTATGTTCCCGCTACAGTATTGCTTTTAAAGGTTGTGCTAGCCAGATTTGAATCTAGCCTCACTTCACAACCCCAGTCCCTCTCCTTGCTTCCCTGACCAAAGCAACGCCCTTCACGAACCTGCACACACACAACATACACTGTGTCCAAGATAATGTTAGCCAAGGCGGCCACACTGGAAACATGGTGTATTCATGGTCCAAATTTGACAAACACAAAATATTTCCCGTTTTACGTTGTATTATTTAGAAGGTACATTCAATTAATAGAGAGGTGATCAACTTACCTGACGACACAATGACAACGAAAACTTAACTGGTGGTTTTCTATGCCAAGCAATGCAGCCACCGCATAAAAAAAAAATCACCATTACATATGTTGCCTCTTGATTTCTCTCAAGGGTGGGCCAATTCTTAACTTTTGTTGCTAACTGTAGTTCAGTAATCCAGCCACATTGGGTTACACCTTCATAAAAAAATACATTTTTTAATAAATATCACACGTGAAGGCGAGGTAGAAACCCATTATGGGCTTATCAAAGACTAGAGAATAATAATAATAAACTAACATTTAAATAACAAAAATATACTACCTGTTAGGGTTTTGTGGTAGAGTCTGAGATGTGAAACCATTTGCAAGGAGGCACAGTGAACAGGCAGAGGGAATATGTAAACGTGGTGATTTATTGACAAGACCAAGTGGGCAGGAAAACCAAGACTTTGACTAGACTGGACTTGACGTGACGCGCACTTGTCTTAATGGGGACTGACTTGGCTTGACTGGCTGTGGAATGGCTGAGGCTTGGCAGACAGGGCTGAGAAGACTCAAGACACAACCCACAACCTGCCACACGTAACACCAACAATGCCAATGCACCCTCACGGACTGAACAAAGATAGCAGACTTCATTCAGATTTCAAGACTTGCGTGTGTCCAAAAGAAGACGCTGAGGATGTTTAACGGCTGTAATGTATATGCCAAGTCTGGAGTGGCGCTGTGGTGCAGCCACGGAGAGTTAACGGAAAGCGTAGAAGAAGAATCAGCGACACGTAAAAAAACAACAACTTTATTGCAATCTAGAAAACAAACATGGCTTTGCATGTATCAAAACATGAAAAAGACGAACACAGGCGAAGTGACAATGGCGGTCGATTCAAGTACAACACCGCTTGTTGAACGTGGGGATAAAGAAGCAAAACATTTTGCTGCATAAGCATAAGCAATCTAAGGACGCTGCACAAAACGACTACGACACGGCTATCCGCCATTGTTGTTGACAGACTGACTGTTCACGCGCAGTCACGCGAGAATTGGAGCATACGTCATCAATCTGCGACCTTTACGTCATCACTGGAGGAGTATCCTGCATATGGTTTCCAGACGGAAGCTTACGGGCACGTTTTGAATTCTTTCCACTCTGGAGCCCAGTTTCAAAAGTGATCGGTTTCAAGCTCCGAAACCGCACCATTGTGTGGACCAACGGCCTAAACGGTAAGAAACTTGTGAAGATACATTGAAACTGGCTTTTGTGTGGACAGGGCCTAAATGCACCCAGACTGATTGACTCAACAAGATACACCTGGATGAGACACAAGTGGGTGAGGGCATTGATTGGTTGACCACACGGGGAAGGGAAGACACAAACAGGAGGAGGTAGTTACAACTGATGAAACAAATGGAGAGACAAGGCACTCAAAACAAAACACTGAATACACAGACAAAAGACAAGAAGACCCCAAATCCAAAAAAAAAAACGGCCCTACAGAACTGAAACATAACACTACCAATGCTATGTATAGCCTCAACAAACATATCTTCAACATAACTAAATTATTACTTTAGCAAACTAATTCCATAGCAGCACATATTAAATACGGAATTTGATTAGCTACTTTTGTTGCGCCGTGACAAGTTTGGAAATAATAATTACAAATTAGAGACATACATAAGGGCCAGTTAAGGCTGATTTGTGAAAATATTATTTTAATAATATTCTATTGTCAGGCCATACAGACAGTTAGCTATGATAAGTGTTTTTTTTTTAAGTCAACATAAAAATGTATTAATAATAAATAAATAATCAGAATGTTGTGTTTAGACTAGTGTGGGCAAATACAACATATTGTTCTAAAGAAAAATATGGGGTTGACTTCCCCTTTAAAAAACGCAACTCCCTTTAGGTGTAATGAGAGATCACACAAAAAATTGGAAGCTTAAGTTATTGAAGCTATTTTTCCCCCCATTTACTTTTTTCAGTTTTGTATCTTTGCTGTTCTATTAAAATAAGAAAACAGGTACAATAGTTTTAGAATTTTTTTGTGTAATAAAAACCTTTATCATAAGCACACAGCTTTAGTGACAGTGTAAACAAACAAGTACTGAGCAGAACCATGTTATAAATATTATATTGAATTGGACTATTTACCAACATGAGACTCTGTTCACATGTTCCCACCTTCCGCAACGCACTCTTAAAACAGTTTTCCCAGAAGCTGTTGAACTAACCCCCCCACACCCCCCCCCCCCCAACCATAATTTCCACTAATTACAACCCATTACTCGTCATTTGAAATCTCGACAAAATCCACAGGAGAGCTCATGCAGTTGTTCTGCCTTTGGCCTCACAAGCTGGTGGTGACTTATGATCGCAAAGAACCTATTAAATTTTGATAAGGGGGAGCTGTGTGAATCTTGTGACAGTGCCCTTGTAGATTGAACACCACTGTCGCAGTGTAGTTAGCAACGCACTGAATGTGATATCACAGAAGAAAAGGGCTGCTCTTGCAATTATCTTTTCAGATCATGATCTTATATCAAAACACTTTTCTACTATGCCTATGCCCCTTAATTCGACCTTATATTATGCAAATACATTCTTAGAATGCATCACAAAGAGATTGTCATTGAGATTCAATAATGTATTAATTAAATGGTGATTCACAGTGGATATAAATAAGGATAATTAAACAAAGAACATATTTTCATCTTCAGACTCATTACATCTCCAGAGAGTTTATGTTGAGTGGGTGGTAACAGGATGGGGGGATGAGATGTAAAGAGTGGAAATTAGTTTTAACAAAGTGTTGGCAATTCAAACAAAGCTTGCAAGAACCTATTCTGTTCGACAGGACGGGCAAACAGAAGGTGGCACTGGTGCTATGTTAACAGAGCGGGTGGGGGAACCAGGCTACTGATGCGGTGCTTTAAACTGCTGTAATAATGCTCAGTTTAGAGGGCAATCAAAACATTCTTGGCTATTCGCTACGTTCAATGTATCCTTCCATATTGACAGTGTAATAAATGTTGTATTAAAAATTGCAAGCACTAATACTTTGATACTTATAGTTACAACTATACTACTTCTGAGCCTCCGAAGACTTTGTGTTGCTTTGTTTTTCCGGACTATTTCTTTATGTATAATAATGAAAATTAGCTGTAAAAATGATGACAATAGTAGTAAAGAGCTCACAAGATGTTGAAGGAAACATTCTGTAACATGACACCCCCAGGTTGGGGCTCTGCAAAAAAAATAAAAAAATAAAAAATGAAATAAAATAAAACATCGCTTTCAGTTTCTTTCAATGTCACAAATTTAAATGACTATTTCATAGCTGCTGGTAGCAGGTCTAAATTGTGGCGCAGGTGGTGTAACACAATTTTGGCAAATTTGATCAAGGTGCAAGCAGGGCATGTTCTGCACTCTGCTGATTTGTGTGGTGGATATATTTGTATTTCATTCATAAATATAACAGTCTGCTTGAAACCCTCTGAGCCACTGTAGAAATCAGTTCATTGAAAGCATTATTACTAGGGATGCTCATACCACTATTTTTTCAGATCAATACCCGTACGAGTACTCAACTCTTGAGTAGTCACTAATACCAAGTATCAATATCATTAGTCATTTTTATATATAAAAAACAAACACATATTTTTAAAGAATGACCTACCGGTATATATCCCAATAGAACATTTTTCTTATCTATCCAATAGTAGGAGCTATAAAAGGGCCAGTTTCTGCTTCCACCATGTAGACCATTGTTTTGAAATGCCAACAAAGGTTCTAGAACGAAGGTTCCACTCCATTACAGATTTTCTTCTTTTTTTTTGAGGGATTGTGAATGATGGGAAATTTGTTACATTTGATTCTCAACAACCTACCCTCAAAATTATGCACAAAGGACACCCATGGAGGAGGTCCATATGTTTGATGTACAGAATGTGTATGTGTGAATGAATGTAGGTGGCACGTTTTCAGATTTCTATTTCAGCACATGATTTATTGTGTGTGCTTCCTTGGATCTCTTTCTAAGCAACCATTTGTCCACAGTCTTCGCCCCTGCGCTTGAGGATGTATTGATTGTTATGTACTGTACTGAAAGGGATATTTTCAATCTCTTCTCCTTGATTCCAGTCCAATTACACTTTCTCATATAATTCTCTTTTGCAAGCAGGATTTGGTATTTGGAGCCGTGTCAATTGTCAGACCTTGTTAGTTTTCAAACAAATCCATTTTCTGTTGACAATGACATGGGATGGAATCAATTCAGTGTCAAAGGTCATCCAGTATGTTTCCATGCATTTTCTATGAGTTGAGGTCATGAAGTGCAGGCCCTTCACAAGGGCAGCTCAGGTCAGTTCACCTCCAAATCAGTCGGTTTCATTCCAGGTTGACAGCTCTGCAACTCAGCATGAACGTAATAGTTCCTCACCCACTGAAGGACAGATGGCTATAAATATTATTTGTGGTAGGGTTTTTAAAAAGTCCTAAGATAGACACAAGAAAGGAAAGGAAGACTAGCTTATTTTCTTCATATCTTTTCAACATTTTAATGCAATTGTGTTTATTTGTATCCTGATCTTTTTTAAATGACAATTAATATCACATGACTTCTAAATCTCTTTTAGTATCTTCATTCTCTCTAATTAGCATAAAACACAATTACAATGATCATTGAAAACCAGTTGTTTTTTTAACATCTCACTGAAACCATCTGTCCTGCTGCCATGGCAACACAAGATTGTCGAACATTGTGCTTTCAAAGTTTCATCTAACAATGCAACCAATCACAATGTTTCTTCCACAAAGGTTAGAGTTTGTGACCCGATAAACATACATCTCATCCCGGTTCTTTCTGTTGTTCTACACCGTTCCATCATCGTCCCTGCGCCTTCATGCGATCTGAAATATTTTATATGATTAGTAGTCGTTACACAGACATTTAGGTGTTAATAAATTAGAATGTAATCAACATATTCACTTTCTCACCACCATTGAGTGGGAACTGAACTCACACTGCTTACATGTCAAATTAGGCTAGTGGGCCTACTACCTCTGAGGTCCAATTTAAAATATGTCACATTATTAATAATAATAACCTTAATTTAATGAGCACCCTTTAAAATCAGTGTACAGTTACTCTAAAGGTCAGTCAACAGGTTTTCAAGAACGCTGGGGGACAATCTCAACAGGTTGAGGTGACGTCATTCCCTCTGCTCTGCTGCAGGCGCATGAATGACCTAAAAGCCCATCTGGCCTTCATTAAAAGCGCTTTAATCAGACAGGATTTCCTTACTAAGTCTGAAACTGAGCTATTTGGTGTAAGCAAATCTGAATATCTGAAGTCCTTTTAAAATTCCCAAATCCATTCCACAATAGTCACTCTCATTTTTATAATCTTGTTTAAAGGTCCAACTTCCTAAAATGACAAATATACACCATTAAGGAAAGTCAAGTGTTAGGTGCAAACAAAACAGAAGTCGTGGCGGTTAAAGTGGTACATCTAAATTATTTATAGCTCACTGGCAAAGCTGAGGTCCAACTGGTAACCTTCTGATAAATACCAAATAAATAAGTGTTCCCTAAACAATGCGAACCTCTTCATTGAAGTCCATGTGACTAAAATGGTGCTCCATGGGACTGCTGTTTAGAAACAAGCTCCTTTTGTCTAATCCACTCCACAAAAGGCTGTGTTTTATTTATCCCTTCATCCACATATCAGTTCAAAATTCCACTACTGGTTTCCCCAAGTTAATAAAATGTGTTCAAGAATTATGTCCAAGATGAAACATCGCAGGGGACTTCTAATGATAAATAGCATTGGAATGAACATTAGTGACAGGGCTGATGCTTGCACAACTGACACTCTGGCAGCAATGCCATTACTTCATTTCCCTTATCGGATTAATAAAATATCTTGCTAATAACGAGTTTCTTGTGAATATTTGAAAACATTTGCATTTCCAGTTAAAAGGCTGAAAACAGTACAATACAGTGGATTCAAAAATCATTAAGAGACATGGATCTTACAACTTTTTATTTTTTAACCCTAGTGTATTTTGCGACATAACTAAGTTGCACAACCAAAATATGCAAATGAGGGTTTGGCAAAGAGGACGCATAGCTTTTATTTACAAAATTACGGAAACCGCTGTATAATTCAGACTCCAAAACATGACTTCTTTCCCCAGCCTTCACCTCTGCACTCGGGTTGTAGCGGATTTTCCCAATTCCAGGAGCTTCAAGTTCTTGTCTATTCTTAGCTTCTCATGACAGTTCATTTTTCAATAAGCTTTAGATTTAACCATTAACTGTTCACTATTTCACATCAAATCTGCACACACTGAAACATTTGAATCGCTATTCAGATTTGTTAAATGAGGGACTTATGTTCATAGACAGAGCAGCTGCACTGGAGCATTAAAACTGGAGTATTCAGATTTTCACGCCGATGTAAGCCTCGATGCGGTTGTTTGGGAATTTGGTTTGTCTCTCTGTGCCATGCAGGGCATTCCGGCGTACCGAGTGTGTTTCCTCTGACTTGGTGCAGGTGTTCTTTAAATTTGTCGGGCAAACATTTTTTATAAAAAAGCCTTTTTAATTAAGCAATTAATATAGATATTATTATTAATATATATATATATATATATATATATATATATATATATATATATATATATATACACTTCAGAGCTGTCAAATGATTTAGTTTTTTAATCAGATTATAGCATCTTTGAATTTTGATTAATCACGATTAATTGCTTAATTAAAAAGGCTTTTTTAATCAAAATGTTTTGCCCGACAAATTTAAAGAACACCTGTTATGTGTTATTTGAATGTTATGAGGACTTATTTTATCCACTGCACACGCTCATCCTCCTCTTTTTCTAATCAGTTAATTACTTGCATAATTTAAAATGGGGAAAAAAATGACCCCAATATTTTGACATGAACAATATATTCTGAATGTCATATGCAAACATTTATTAAATTCTTTACTTTAATGCATGTAGTTATGTTTATTGCTCAAACACAACTGGGCTATCTACCTATATATATATACTGTATATATATATATATATATATATATATATATATATATATAGTGTAATTAACTCATCCATGTCAGCTTCAATATCGGTGAAACAACACTGAATATTCTAAGATGAAAACAGCAAATTGAACCTTTTAATAACTCATCAGAGATGGTTGTTTTCATCTTAGAATATTCAGTGTTGTTTCACCGATATTGAAGCTGACAGGGGTGAGTTAATTACACAATCTAGTGGAGCTATGAGGAGCTTTAGTTAATTATGCTTTAATTGACAGAAAGTTTTTAATAAATCCTTGGTATTAATGAACAGAGTGACACAGCTTGTTTGAATGGATACAAAATCAATGTAGTTAAACGTTTAATTTTTCTTAATTCTAGTAATTATTAACAGTTTTGAGTGTCTTAATTCAAGCTCTTTGACACTGATAATGTCATGTTTGGTTTCTGTTTTTGGTTGTGTGTCTCCCTTGGTCTGGTTGAGTGTAATCCTGCCCTTCCTCGTGTCAACCAATCCGTGCCCTCAGCCACTTGTGTCTTGCCCCAGGTGTGTCTTGTTGTGTCGTTAGTGTGTGTGTGTATAGTCTCCTGTCTCTCCTCTGTCTGGGTTGGATCATTGTCGCTGTCACTGCTGGTGTTTTGTTGGTACTTTGATTTTTGGTCTTTTCAGATCTTTGTTGGTTTTGTTCACCCAGTACCCCTGGTAGTGTTTTTGTTAAATAAAGCGTTTTCAGTATTACATGAATCCCTGCCGTGGTTCTCGTGGTTCTCCTGCCTCCCTGCATTTGGGCCCTCCAACCTCACCGTGAGAGATAACATACAAAGGATATAGAATTGATGATAAGGAAACTAAATACAAAAAAAAAAAACTTTCACTGTATTGTAATAATCTGTTGTCCTCAAGACAGTTGAGGTAGGCTGGCTTACACACAGCTTCCTGAGGAACTACACTCTAAAACTCATCAGAGATGTTTGTGGAAGAGGTGACGCCAACGGAAATGCGAACCTCAAGAACCCCACCTCTTGACCTTCTCTCAATCAATGTAGTAGGTTGCGTGCTTAGTCCACGTAGGCCTTGTGACGTTTATCTCCCTCATCTCAGCAGTGTTGTTTCACTATCGTCTTATATGCTGTACCTTTTCCATGTAGGTTGAGTCATCGTTGTCCTTGATTAGTTATACAATGGTGGAGTTGTCAGCAAATGTTATGATTTTTTTTTCTTCTCTTGAGCGAGCTCATTATTGTTAATTCTGTAATCTTATCGAATCGACATGTCATCATCGTTGCTCTCCCTCTTTTTTTCTTTTTCTTTTTTTGGTATGTACGTGAGTATGTGCGGGTGCGCATATGTGCGTGCGTGCTCATTAATTCACCTGAAACCTATTAAAAATCCCATACCGTTTACCTAAACCGAATACTTCAGAATCCCGCTAGAGTCGTGAAGTTGTCAGGAGACCCGAGGAAGGATCAAAGAAATGAAAGAAAAGTGAAATCCAGCACCGACCAGACATCACCTACTACCCACCGGGTTACCAACCAGAATCTTTCACCAACCCCAGAAACATCTAAATTCCAACCAATTAGGGAGACCTCAAGAGACCAAAGGAAAGACTGAGGAAAGGAAGGAAGGATAGATGAAGCAGAGTGAGATCCACAGAAATCAGCCTCCACCGATTCAACGACCAGAGGAAGAAGCAGATTGTGTTTGAATTTCAGAAGATCCTGGTGTGGTGGATCTGGCATGCATGAAAACCTCCACCAAAGAGGGGAGCTGTCAATCCCGGCCAGGACACAGCAAGCACAACTCCCCAGGCCGCGGCAGCGCCAAGGCACAACCCTCGGAGAGCAAACCAAGGAGCCCGGAGCGCCCCCCCCCACCCCCACCCCAACACGCAAATTTGATAATTGTGCCGCTGGGTTGTATCATCACGTGTGCTGAGGAAGACAAGTAATCACATACACGTTTAGCTTCTGAGGGCCAGGTGATGATTGTTTGTACTAGTTTGTGAGTATAACTGTTTTAAATGTTCATATTAAGATCGCAAACAGCATTATTATGTAAATGCGTTGAAAATTTTATTCAGTTTTCACAATAGTTCATGATTGACTTTCCTCTAGCATTGATTTCGATGTGAAGCTGGTCTGGACGGAAGTGACATCACGATTAAGTCAAAAGTCACTCAATCGAAATCAATAAAATAAAAGCAAATACATAAATTACAAACAACCACAAAATACAAATGAGCAATTCATTGTTGATGAAACAAAATCTATCATTTATACACATCGCTTACACAGGTATAAAGTCATAGTAATTACCATATGTGACTTTTATGGGAAGAAAACATAACAATTGCTAAAAACAAACATTTTACCTGTTATTCAAAGCACAATTATCAAATAAACTTAGTTTAAAAGTACTTTCTGAAAATCAAATTGTTTGCAGAAGCTGCTTTATCCAGTCACATTGTGTCTAAGGTTTGAAGTAAATCAACTTTTTGAGGCGGCAGAGTTAAGGCAGAAGCCTCAGCTACACTCTGAGAATTGATTGATGGCTTAGCATGAACACACACACAAACACACACTAGCTGCACACGCTCGGCTCTCACACAGAGATTCACCAACTCACACACATGTGCACCCGTATTAAACAGAAGTGGTTCAGCCAGAGGACAGCGCAGTTGTTTGGGAAAGATGGCGAGAAAGAGATGGAGGGCAGGATTGAAACGAGTCAGAAAAGAAAGGAGGAAGAGCAGCTTTCCCCAAACGTTAAACACTTTCTGGCAAGGCAGACTAATGACGTCTATCCCCCGCTTTATTTACCACTGGCTTCTCAACTCTAGGATGTCCTTGGATCATCAGAATTCAGAAAGGAGTAAGGAAAGGTGAGATTTGAGAACTTCTGCATTCCATATGGACATGGAAGGAAAAATGAAGGAATTGTGTGATTGATCAGTGTGCACAATAAGATGTTAAAAAATGCTTCAGCCTTTCTAGTTTTTCTAGGCTGACGGTACTGTATGTTATTGTACATGTCATGTACTAATACTAACATAACACATTTGTCAGGCTGGCACACATTTTTAGAAATGCCGAAGTTAATGATTTGGAGTGGGTGGGTGATGTGCTTTCATCCACTTTTGCCAGCGGCATCTATTCAACTCGGTGATCGAACCCGCGTCACAACCATATCTCCAGTTTGAGAGTGTAGAGCACTCCCATTGAGCAAAAATACTGGCACCTTATTTGAATGCTCAGGAAACCAATTTGTTTCCTTAAATATATATATTTAAAGTGATACTTCACTCGTTTAGCTGATTTCAGCATTAAAACTTAATATTTTGTCTATAATTAATTTGCTGACTTCATTATTTTTCATGTACAAAAAGACATATTCCCAATTGCTGTCAACTGAAAATGACATCACAGGTGTTCAGGGCTCAGGTAAAGACCAATCACGACTCATTTGTTTTCTGGGTTTGGTCATGTCACATTTGCAAACAGAGCCATGATTGGTCGTCATCTGAGCCCTGGGGCAGGAAAACCAAAGACTTGACGTGACAGGAACGGACTTGCCTTAATGGGGGGTGACTTGGCTTGACTGGCTGTGGAGTGGCTGAGGCTTAGCTTGCTGTGGAATGGCTGAGGCTTGGCAGAGAGAGCTGAGAAGACTTGGCAGAGCTGAAAACACTTAACACACAACCTGCCACACGTAACACCAACAACCACAATGCACCCACACGGAATAAACAAACATAGCAGACTAAGGCCCCGTCTATACGAAAGCCAGTTGCAATGTATCCTCACAAGTTTCTTACCGTTTTAAGCCGTTCGTCCACTTGACGGCGCGGTTTCGGAGCTTGAAACCGGGCTCCAAAGTGGAAAGATTTCAATACGCGCCCGTACGCATCCGTCTGGACACTATATGCAGGATACTCCTCCGGTGATGACATAATGGTTGCAGCTCGATGACGACGCATTGTCACAATTTGATGACGTATGCGACAATTTTCGCGTGAGACAAACCGTCAGTCTGTCAACAACAATGGCGGATAGCCATGTCGTAGTCGTTTTGCCCAACTTCCTTAGCTTGCTTTTGCAGCAAAATATTTTGCTTCTTTATTCCCACATTCAACAAGTGGTGTTGTACTTGAATCACCCGCCATTGTCACTTCTCCTGTGTTGTCTTTTTCATGTTGTTTCGATACATGCAAAGCCATGTTTTTTGTGTAGATTGCAATACCGTTTTTTTTTTTTTTAAGTGTCCGTCTTCTTCGCTGATTCTTCTTCTACGCTTTCCGTTAACTTCCTGTGGCTGCGCTACAGCGCCACTCCAGACTTGGCATATACATTACAGCCGTTAGACACCCTCAGTGTCTTCTTTTGGGGACACGCAAGTCTTATAATGTTTCTGTGTGTACGAGATTTGTTTGCGGAACGAAGCCGGCTTTGCTTCTCTCTGGACGGGGTGTAAAAACACCCACACTGATTGACTCAACAAGACACACCTGGACGAGACACAAGTGGGTGAGGGCACTGATTGGTTGATCACATGGGGAAGGGAAGACACACGCAGGAGGAGGTGGTTACAACTGACGAGACAAGGGGAGAGACAAGGAACACAAAACAAAACACTGATCACACAGACAAAAGATAAGAAGACCCCAAATCAAAACCCAACCTCACAGAACCCCTACAAGGGACGTAACGCAGACGTCCCACCGCCGGGCGAGGACCAAAAGGCGACGGCAGGGCTTGCACCGCCAGACCAGGAACATTGGCTTGAGCTTGATGTTCCGTGACTTTGGGCTGCAACGGACGAGGTTCCGTGACTGGACTTGACAGAGCGTAACGTGACAGGAACGGACTTGCCTTAATGGGGAGTGACTTGACTTGACTGGCTTTGGAATGGCTGAGGCTTGGCTTACAGAGCTGAGAAAACTTGGCAGAGCTGAGATGACTTGGCTGAACTGAGAACACTGATCGCACAGACAAAAGACAAGAACACAAAAACCCAACCCCGAAGAACCAAAACATAACAGAAGGTCTCCAATTGAGGATGATGTAAAGTTGGCAACTGTGAAGTGAGCACTTGGCAACTGCCTTCCACTTTTGTCTTCCATCACCTTTGTGTCTGAGTCAAAGGGGAGCTTTTAAAAATATATTATTTCTTTAATGATTCAGAGTGATTGATGCCGCTTTTGAAATATTTATGAATGAAATATGATGATATCCACAACACACGTCCGCAGAGCTTCGAATGTCTGCCTGCACCTTGATCAAATGCACCAAAATCGCGTTACACCACCTGTGCCACAACTTTGACTTGACGTAGACCAACATCTATGTGGCCATATTGGATGTGGCAGTATTTTCGTCAAAACCGGACAGAAAATGATGTTGGCAATTTTTTTTACTTGACTTCTGCTTTATTAAATGAGATCAAGAAGTGTTGATAATCATCGTCACAAGTCTTTTAAATGGCGCTTACATGTCTTTTTCATTTTTAAAGCTCTACTGTTCAATGTTAGGTGTCAAAGTGTAGTTATCCAGAAATCTTCATCAAATTCAAAATTGTAGAACCTCAGAGGAGTTCAACTTCATAAATATACAGTTGAACCTTTAAAGTTGATTGACATATATGTCAGCTCTCATTTTTTTTCACCAGAAACAAAAGAGAATCCATGAGCGGCAAAATGACAAGCAGAAAAGGAAAGTTAAGCCAAATGGAGAAAGAAGGCAGTTGCAGACAGCTAACAAGTTCTGATAAAAATTCTGAGGTGGATAAAGTGGATGTGAAGTTTGCATCAACCCCCCCCCAATCTCCAAAGCTCTTTTATGCCTCAATTGTCTCTACCCCGGGGGCTCTTATGATCTCTCACTGTTCGTTTCACCAGCCTCATGCCATTTTCCCTCCTTTTTTTTTCCACACCTCTTGCCGCCGTGGTCTCTCATCAGCAAGTAAATATGATATTGTTTTATAACTCTAATATGAATGTTAAATCACAAGATAAATCATTCAGAAGATCCATAATGAAAGAATGAATTTAGATTGAGAACACTTTATATTTAATATTTTTAATCGCAGTTGTACGTACGTAAGTGCGGAACTGTCAATGTTCAGTTACCATTTTTTACTTTACTCGCAAGTTCAAACATACTCGCGAGTACGTTTGAATGTACTTGTAGGCTAAATGCTACAAACGGGCTACAACTTGAGCAAGCACAAGTCAATACCCTGTTGCAGTTTGGGGGAAAAAAATGCCGAGCCTAAGTAATGCACTGCAGACATAATAATAAATCATAAAAGTTATGAATAAACTGTTTTAAATTTTTGGACGTATTGGTATAATGTGGTCCAAACGCTTTAAAAAAACATGTTTTATTTTTTTTACTCGCGCATGTGCAAGTAATAGTTTGTGGCATTATGTGAACATGTTTGTACTATTTAGCCGTAAGTACAAATACGTTCAAACGTACTCGCAAGCAGAAGTGAGCTTTCTGTCAATATTGACGGAAGGTCCATCAAATCATCAATGACGAACGCCCATTTTGTTGATGATTGCCGATTGACGGGAAACTTTGAAAAATTGATGAACTAATCCTTGCCAAAAGGTTGTTTTTGTCTGCCAATAAGTCGTCAATCCATTAAAAAGTTCGTCAATCGATGATGGACGTCCCATTTTGCTGACGGATTGGCTGAATGATGGCGCATTGACGGATGTCCACTTCGAATGATGGAAACAATGACGGACGCTCATTTTGCTGAGCAATGACGAATGATAGATTGATGATTTCAATGCAGTTTGGCTTGAAATATTGCCGACGATTGAAGGGTATCCCGACTGTTGACGATTGCGGAATGACAGATGAGGGATGTTCAAAATTCATTGACACGCCCACCTCTGCTCACGAATATGTTCAAACGTATTTGTGAATATGTTGGAACATGCTTGTGAGTAGGTTTGAATAAATTTGCAAGTCAATGCCTGTATCTGCAAAAGTGTTTGGCTGTGCAATGGATGTTCCACGCACTTATTAAATTTGTGAGTTGTGTGTTTTATTGATTTTCTCTGCAAAACATAACTGCGCAGAATACAGAAGCAAAAAAAAATTCTAATGTTTTTTTCAAATGAAATTTTCATGGCAGGGTCACACTAGGCATACATTTCTTTCAGCTGTGTTTTAGCCCCTGTACAATGAGCTCAAATCAAATCTGTTATAGAGGTTATTTTTATCAGTGGGGAAAATCTGCAGTGCTATTTCATTCCGAGCAAAAGATAAGCAGCAAGGCGCCGACATGAAAGTCTGCCGGCTTGTGTGACGCACCCGACTGTGGAAGTGAGTTGGGTTTTTAGAAGCGCTTCACTCTTCCTAATTGGTATCACTCCTTCCTCCTGCTTGTCCGACTCTCATCAGGTAATCAATCGACAGTCCCTGGAAAAAGAAAGAAAGAAAAATAATAGATTTCTGTATCCAGGCTCCAAAAGTGTTGCGCTCGCGGGTATCTCACTTTCTCGCACCTCTTCCTCCTCAACCCCTGTGTTGCGTGCTAATCAAAGATGTGAGAGTGAGATCTTCAAGCCTAAATAGACGGTTGAAAATGGATGGCTGCTATCTTCCTTTAGTGATGCGAGTTTCCCTTCCTCCTATTTTTATTGTCGTTTTCGTTGTCATCTATTCAACCTCCTACTAAAAAAGAAAAAAGGATCACCGTTGGATGAGACTGAGCCATATGTGAGGACTTTTGGTGTTAGCACTTCAATTCAGCTGAACTAATATGAAAAAGGGAATTACTTAAATCTGCAAATCCATTGAATCTCTTATTATAGTAGCTGGAAGCAGCTATATCCAGTTTTTGTTTAAGCGGTATGAGCAAACTCCTCACCTTTATTCTGTCATGCCGGAGGATTTGTAAAGATTCCACATTCACAGAGGACAAACATTATTTGGCACAAATTTGGCAACTCTACAAGTGAAATGAAATTGTTCACTCCATCTTTCAGATTATTTGACAGCGTTTAACCACTGCCGTCCACATCCTAATTCGCTTATTAGGGCACAGTGTCAGCATTATTTGACTAATCTGCATCAACCGGCAAGCTACTTAAAGTGTGTTGCAATGCAAATGATGAAAAAGCCTGTAAACACAGCAGCTGATCAGAGACAAATACCTTGATGTAATCACATTTGATCGTATTTGGGACTGATTTACCACCTATCAGTTTAGGATGATAAATGTAAAACATATTCATGAGCTTCTACCTGCTGCTGTAAACACCTGCAAGGGGCTAATGTGATGTGAAATATGTTTGCAGATGCACCAATGGTTAGTACAGAATAAATCTGCAAGTCACATGTGTAGCAGAATGGATAATTATAAAAATGAAAAAATAAATGGGAATGATACATAAAGGGCCAGTGTTTACCTTTAAAAAAAATAGTTCAAAACAAGATATCCAATATATGTGTGTGTGTGTGTGTTTTAAACAATTTTAGCACAATACATTCTCATGATTGTAATGCCACTGCTGCTCATTCAATAGTCAACTATTCCAGCCAATTCTAAAAATGCAGTTGCATTTAAATAAACAGATTTTCCCCAAGTGTGCTGTTACAGTTGGATTGAAGACAAAAGTCAAATAAAGACTTCATACATACAAGCATTCTTAACTGTCATAACTTTTAACAAAAAATTATGCACCGGTTAAGCCCTTTTCTTTCATGAGTGTGTCTCTATAATCATGATGTCCGTCCTTCCATCTGTCCATCCATCCATCCATCCATCCATCCATCCATCCATCCATCCATTTTACGAACCGTAATATATGATAGCAACAATATACATCCCCCAAAAATTTACATTTGCTTATTAGAGCTCTGACTCACACCAAACTCTCCACTTGCCAGATATATTAACATTAGTGATATTGGAATTGATTCGATTTGTGTGCTTTCCCGGGAATAAACACATCGTAGTCCAACAGACAGAAAATCAAATTTTAATTAAAATTAGTAAAAAGTAGTGCTGTGGAAGTTAAAGCTTTACCTCCAACATAAAGAGCTTCAAAAAGGGAACAGTAAAAAAAAAAAAAAAAAAAAAAAAAAAAGTACAGAATAACAGCCTACAAATTGCAAGAAAAGTAAAGCAAATTTAAAGAGACAATATTGGCAGGACCAAGTTTATTGCGTGTAATATGATGCGGCAGGCTGTCCAATGAAGCCAACAAAACTGCCTCGACACATAATAATTAAATAGAAATCATTGAGAATGACAGTGAGAGTATCTTTGGAAATTTTCAATTCCAAATTGTTTGACTGCAGAGGTTCCGTCATGTCGTTATCAACAAAGAAAAAAATAGACAAGCATTATACTTATCTTAAGTTGCAGAAGAGAGTGGTATGTACTCAAATGCTATGATTGACACATGTTTTGTTTGGTCATACTTGTATGTATGCACAGTGCAATACACAGTCAGAGAAATGTTTTCAGAAACAATATGATGGAAAATAAATAACCTAGTCTGCACAAGGCTGCTGGGCTCACTTGCAGAAGTGAGAGACCAAAAGAAGGCAATAATTCTCCTTATTTATAACTTTATCTTGGACTTATAAGACTGAAAGATCCTTTCCAAGCTCACGGGGTAACTGTAAATATTGTCTTGAAATACATTTTAAAAAACATCAGATGTTTCCTGAAATCTTAAAAAGTTTTGGTGACTGAAGGGAGTGTTTCATTTATTGTTTAGCTATTTGGAATTATAGTTTGTGTTTTGAGTTTGGTACAGTAAGATACAAATAATATCCAAGCAAACATTTTCATAACAACTATAGCAGGGGTGGTCAAGTCAGGTCCGGAAGAGCCCCTATCCAGCCTGTTTTCCATGTCTCCCTCCTTCAGCGCGGCTGAATCTAATGATCAGCTCATCAGCAAGCTTTGCAGAAGCCTGATAACGATCCTGATCGTCAATCAGGTGTGTTAGTGGTGAGAAACATGGAAAACAGGCTGGATAGGGGCTCTCGAGGACTGAGCTATAGTATCCCTATAGGAATGGTCTAGTTCGCTTTAATACCAGAGGAACGAATTTCAAAGACTGTCAAAGTGAGATGATCAACCAGCATACGTCCTAGTGTTTGAGAAGAGGTGACGGTTGTGGCTGCTTCACCAAGATGAGGCATACTGGAACTAAAAAAACTAAACGAAAACTGTTGAGTGTTGACAGTAACCATTGAAGTCAGAGAGGCAAATACAAAATGAAACCAAATGAAGAAAGTAGCGCTATGCTGGAAACCGTTTGGGTTTAGAAACAGCAGGGAAAGGTTTGTATTGATTGGACTGACAGGGTGAGGACAATCTACTGGTGGGAGCTAACAACCACAATCAACAACAGCTGAGCTTTCCATAGATCATAAGTTTCTGCGCTGTTCACATGGAAACCAAAACAACAGGTGGTGCCCAATTGAGGTAACAGATCTTTTTATTTATTCAAATAAAATAATAATAATAACTAGAAACATTTCTGAGAAATTTTGAATGGGACTGCTGGCTCTTGCAAGGTGGAAAGACGCATGTAGTACTTGTAGCAATAGTAGTAGTAGTATAGTAGTAGGACTTTTAGCAATAGCAAGTACTTGTAGTAGTAGTAGTAGTAGTAGTAGTAGTACTTGTAATCATAGTAGTAGTAGTATTAGTAGTACTTGTAGTTGTAGTAAATTTAGTAGTAGTCAAATGGCCAAGATGGCCGGCGACCCGGTTGGGCGAGAGGGAGAGAGTCCTTGGCATACCTAATCAATTGGCCAAAATGGCCGCTGCCCCGGGCGAGCGGAGTGGCGAGAATCCTGGGTGTACCTAATCAATTGGCTAATAATAATAATAATAATAATTACGGTAATATAGAAATATTGGTACCATATGCATGGATTGATTTGGGCAGCCAAAAGGAGAAGTTTCCTTCTAAAGTGGTGCCCTTGAGCAAGGCAGATGGTCCCCAGTCAGCTCCCTTGACCCTACCTGGGTTGCCCACTGTATTGGAATGAATGCAGGTCAACTCTCTTGACAAAATGTATGTTCCAATCTGTGATCTCTCTTATTGTGAAGTGGAATTACTCATGAATACGGGTTTAACCCTAATCCTCATCCTAACACATGCCCACAAATACATTCTCATACACAGAGGCCAAAAGGCATGAAAAACCTTGCGTCACCTCGAAACACATACCTCTGTAAAACACGCACGCATATAATAGCTATGCTATTTGAAGCCAATCTATTTGCCGTGATGGGCTTTTTTTAAGTGGTTACCATGGTGAAAATTAGCAAGCCAAACCGCCTGCGTTGATTACCCTTTCAGAGATATGGGGATACAAATAGCAGTAGTTAATCTTGTTTAGAGCACACAAATTCATTGTGACAGCTCAGCTGCTTCAAGCCTGCAGTCTGTCCCAGAGTAAATTGAACTGACTGATTGTAAGAGAGAGAAATAAAAAAGAAGAAGGCAACGACTATAAACCAAAAAATAAATAAATGCGGGAGTGTGTGTGTGCAAGGAAATACAATAAAAAAGCAAGTTTGGGACCTTGTTTAAATTGAATTTAAATGCTCTTCTGTATAGTCTGGAAGCAACTATATGAATTAATTTTTTTTGTGTGGAAAGGAGAACCCGTGATTTGTATGCATATATATGACTTTGACCAAAATGTCTCATTGTTGAGCTGGCTTTAGGGGAATTTTAGTAGTGCATTTTTCATAATCAGCCAATAAAAATGCAGAGAGATATTGGATCAATTAAAACCCTCTCCAAGTGCACAGCAAGGTGGACAAAATATTCAGCCACCTACAGTATTATGTATACTTAGGTTACCATACTGTTAGTGGCTTCACAGGCACTGTGCAGGTATATCTATTGCAGGACTTAAAGTTGATAAAAGGTCGATATTCTTGAATGGCTTTTATATTATTTTTACAATACATGGGCATAAATCAGTATGCATTTTTGTCGACAAATGAAGACCAGACGAAAATGTACTTCGCTTAATAAAAACTGGACTCAAATCTATGGACATTTTAGTTCATGAATAAAACAAGACGAACATTTTATGATTTTGTACAGTGACACTGTCAACATCCCCATTAAAATCTGCAGCTAGCAAGTGCAACATGCACAAACACTTGGGACAAACCGGAGGTGGCTCCAAGGTGAAAGGTTAAAAAAAAAAAAGTAAATTATAGTTATAACATAATCCAACGGCTATAACGTTCCAACAATAATGTTAATCCAACCGCTAACTAATGCTGGCTAACTTACTAGCTCATATCATGGAGCCATAGTAGCCACTTGTTGACATACTGTAATTGTGTGTGAATTTATATTTCATCGATAAAATTTTATGTGAAATAGTTCAACATGATCTATTGACAAAAAAATATACAGGGGTAAAATGATTGTCCTGACTAAAATGTTGACAGGTTTTTTTTGACTAAAACTAGACAAAGTAAAGACAAAGTAAAGTAAAATAAAGACCAAAATGCTAGATTTATAGTTAACTAAAAATGATTGAATACAAATGGGATGAGGTTTACTAACTATGATAAACACTAACAAATGTGATTGAAACTGGACTCAAACTGAGAAAAAATGGCTGATGAAATTGTCATGTTTATTTTCAGTTTTGTTTACTCCCTGTCATGTTTTCCTTGTGTGTTCCCCTTGTCTTGTCATTTCCTGTTTTATTGTGAAAAGTCTACTCCTCTCGTTTCTGGTCACTGGCCCTTCCTCGTGTGGTGTCTGTGTCAACCCTGATTGTGTCCACCTGTGTCCCCATCACCCTCATGTGTCATCCAATCAGTGCCCTCAGCCAGGTGTGTCTTGTCATGTCATTAGTGTTGGTGTATTTAGTCGGTTGTCTCCCCCCTGTCTGTGTCGGTTCATTTTTGCTGTTGCCACGTTCGTAAGTCTTTCGCCACATCACGCTGACCTCTTTGCCTTATCCGGATCCATGTCATGTTGTTAGTCTCGCCTTAGTTGTTTTTTCATGTTTTGCGTCAGGTTTTGTTAGTTCCATTCGTTTTGTACTTTGAAGTTAGCCTTTTTTTGATTAGATATTAAAACTTCTTTTGGACTGCACCTCTGCCTCCTTGCTCTGCCTTCCCGCATCTGGGTCCTAAAGCCCCACCTTACAGTCAAAAATTAACCAAAAGGAAGTTAGAGAGTTTATAAAATTTCACAAAACAAGATAAAAGTCAAGCTGGAAAAGAAGATAAATAATGTCGTACCATTCATTGTGTACAGACTCCAACATGCGGGATAGAAAATGGATGAAAATAACCTTGTAATAAATATCTTACATATCTAGCAGCACATGTACAGAAGAGAGGTTAGCATGTCTGCCTCGCAGTTATGAGATTGACATCCTACTCAGTTGCAAAGTCTCTATGACGAGTTTGCATGTTCTGATTTTGTTTATTCACATTTATGTGACTACTGATCAGTCCAGGTTGTTGTTATGTTACTGTTTGTACGCATACAAACTTTGCTCCATGTTAGATGGCGTGTTCCAACAATACATGACATTTTAATGCAAACTATTTGACGCACAATGCGCATTTACTTTACCGTTTTGTCTTCATAAGTAAATTCGATTTCTTCAAAAGTACGGGAAGCGAGGGGGAAAGAAACAACGTTCACTGCTACTTTAATAACCTCAAGATATAACATAAAAGAACATGTATTGGCTGACTTACGACTGTAATGATTCTTTAGGTCACAAGGGTTCATTCACTGGGGGACAAGTGTTTAAGTGTGTAAGTAATATAAAAGTTAAAGTGGATCCGGTGCCATTGCAAGGCAGCAAAGTGGATAGTTAATCAAAAAAAAAAAGTGTCTTTGGAGAGTGCACCACAGGTATCCAAGCAGAAAAGAACACATAACAAAAAGACATCGCCAATATAACTCAGTCCTTTCCATGTCGAATGAAATAACTGAGGTGACAATCGTAATCAATAAAAAACCTTCCTTTATGTGATCCTTTGCAATGAGGCAGACTTTGCTGTAAACGAGTCTTGCTCTGCTTTATGTCTGAAGAAGAAAATATTGCCGCCATTACCGTTTTGCACGCTTGTAACGTCAATGCCTGCCAAGTTTTTCTGCAATAGGTTTACGTTGTATCGATTGTATAGCTTTTTTTTTTCCAGTTTTGTTTGGTCGTGGGTACAATTATTTTGATACAACTGCTTCAATGTAATGTTCAATCTTTTGCTTTTGTCCAATACAAGTGTAATTTTATACTCCTGGTATACACTGAAGTATATATTCATACAGCACATATACTGTACTTTACATACAGTAGCTTTTATATAAGCTGGAATTGAGGAGAGCTGTGTCTGGTAGATAAAGTGGGAGGAGTCAACAAATGACAGGGGAATAGTGTTTTACATTCAAAAGACAGAATGCTTTAATAATATAATATACAATTAATCCCTTTTGTGGGTGTTCTGAACATCAACTTTAGTTTCATTGTTGAAATGAACAAAATCCACTAAAATGTTGGAATGCAGTACATTAATTGCAATACTCTCAATCATAAGTGGAAAAGAGAGGGTATTTTCATCACTTTGGGAAATTATTTCAAATACTACAAAGCAGTTTCAAACAAGCAGCGTAGTGAAATAATTCCACCCCCAGAATAAAAACGAAGCTCAAATAAAATGTCAATGACCTAAAAATAAAGTCAAAATTAAAATACTGTTAAAGAGTGGACGATCCAAGGATTGAATAAAAACTGAAAGCCATTAAAAGACCGTTTCAAATTTACTATACCTCAATATATAATGGAATGTAAAGTTCTGTCAGGCTGGTTTACAGTACTTCCAATTTACCTAAAATTTTATTTCAGAACAAGTCTTCCCATAATTTTACATGAAAGAGAACACATGATACATTTCATATTTGCAAGATTGAGATTTGAAATCACACATTCAAGACGGTGTTGTTCTGATTTTTTTTTATTGAAACAATAAGATAAAAATCCAAAGATAAGTTAACCATTGCACAATGACATTTAATTTGAAAACACCAGACGCATAATGGGAGGAATGACAGTAAAAACCCGTTGTTTGTTGCTAAGCTTCTCTGGTAATTAGCATCGATCATATTGTACTGAGGAGAGACTAATTCCCATTTTCTGTTTTGTACTGTTATCACATATTTTCTCAAGGCAACACAGGTACCCTTCTGTTCGACTCAGATCACAAAAAGCCATTGGAAAAATTCTCAATCAGCTCAAGTTAGTTTTTTTCCACTTAGATATACACGGTGAGAAATTTGCTTTTGCGCCGTTATGGGAGTAACAGACACACCCGGTTCACCTTTCAATTATGCGCATGGGGGGGTGCGTGCTACATCGCTGAAGAAAAACTAAGTCACTTGCTGGAGTCCATGCAGGAGCTCAGCATGCACAAACTACGTTTAAAAGGAACTAAAAGAAGATCTTTGCAAGTGATGCGAAGCTGGCCATCATGAAGTGTCCACTTACAGTAGAGGCCGCTTTCCACTCCTGAATGGCTTTTTTTCGTTCAGAATATCCATTGTTTTTTTATTTGTTTAGCTTATTTATTTATTTATTTATTTTTGGGCTATTTTTTCCATGAAAATCATATCATTCATTTTTATTAATGTTGTTTTTGAGGAATATTTGGTGTTTGTTAAAAAAAATAAATCATTTTTTAAATTTGATTTTTTTTACTAAAGGGGCAGCATTTGGCCCATGGGCCGCCAGTTGACCATGGAATATTATTATATGTAGTATATTGTGCACATATGCACATGCTGGCACTGGTGTTAATTTACAATAATTTGACTATTTGTAGCTGTAAAGAGTCTCAATACCGTTGAGGAGAATGACTGACAAAGTCATTTCTGTTTTAATGAGGATCACCATCAAATTACTAGAGACAAATTGCGCTCACTCGCATTTCTTCGACAGAATTAATTCAAATAGTAAAACATCAATTAAAATTATACATTCAATCTGTACAAGGTCAAGTTACCCGTAGAGGTTCATTAATTATCATAAACGAACAATTAAACTCAACAAAAGTTTTTAATGTTGAAAATGATTTAAAAACTATCTCCATTTACAGAGGAAAATACACATTGAATAGTGGTGTGCTTTTAGATAACAGTAATATTAACACTAAAAACTAGAAATGTATGATTTAATTCATTCATTATTTCAGTTATTTACTGCTAAAGCCTCCAGCTCTGGTTATACAGATTGCTTCTAATGACGCAGACAAGCAAACCTTTCCTCTGAGGAGTAACTTTGTCCCGTCTTTATCCGAAACCTCTTGTGGCCCAATCAAGCAGCGAGCCTTTGAAGTGGAAGTAACTGGAGGCCTGTGTGTGTGTGTGTGCGCGTGTGTGTGTGTGTGCGTGTGTGTGTATGTGTGTATTTCAGGTATATATCACGTCGTGGGGACATATATCTCTTGATACTCTATCACTGTCCCAACAAACATGGAAAGGTAGCACAAATTGAAACAACAAAAATTACTCCCTACAGTGGTTTTATCCCACAATATATCTTTGTGGCATCTTTTTTGAGAGTGTGAGAAAATTAATTTGAAAATTAAATCAATGGACTCATCCTTCTGCTGAATGAATGTGATGAGTCAAATAACCTGACATTGCAGATAGCTTGTTTAAAACGGACTTAGATACAATATGGATCCCCTACGCTCATCACATCACCATGCGCAGGCTTAATCCAGAACTCCTATAGATTTGTGCTTTGCGAGAGAAGTGCGCATACGTCATTCAAGTCACCCGCTAGCCCGATGCTAGCTGACCGTGTGTACAACCATAGCTCTTGAGTTAAGAAAATTAAATGAAAACGCTACCATGCTGTCCTGACTCAAAGCTTCAAAAAAGACCACGGTCAGATTCTGAGGTGAATTCGCAGGCTGATACAGCACGGCCGTAAAAATAACCTGGGCTGCTCATGCTGTAGCAAGCAGTGAAGCCGGCGGCGGCCATCTTGCGTTGCCACACCTACAGTAAGTTGAAACAATTTACTATTCCGCTGCATGCTTTTTACCTTATTTTCTTCCTCTACAACGAAAATACCAGTGTGTGGCGTACAGTTGAACCAATAAGTATAAAATAAGTGTGGAAGAAGCTCTAAATGCAGATTTCATCAGTAAAAATGTGAATATAAATTTTCTCACATAAGGTATTCTTCCGAGTGCTACTCAAAAAGTGTTCTGCATCATCAGAACCAGTTATCAGAAACCTCAACAATAAAATGAAAGCAAAGTACACAAGAAAAAACAATCGCTGTGAAATGTAAACCTTACTTCTGAAAGTCACGATTCACGAAACTGAGATTATACTCTGAATGGTTGATGCAAACAAATTAAGTTTGTTCTTTGCTAGGCTCTCATTATCCCATACAGAGATCCTGGCGATACTGTTTTCGGTGAAAAAAATAACATCAGTTGTCAGTAAGAGCCTAATTACTGAGCATGAGAGGACCACAAAAAAATAAAAATAAAAATAATAATAATATATATACATATATATAGATAGATAGATATAAAGTATATTCTATACTTTAGCAGGCCAAGATCATATTTTGTATCCCACTAAATGTTTTATCACTTGGAATATTAATAAACCTCAGTTCACTCATGTAGTGCGATTTTTAAAAACATTTTATTTGTTATACGTATTACAATCCCTCCAAAGATCATTCACCAATAAAATATCAATGCAATTGGCAGAAATAGAAAGCCCCCAAATAAAATTTTGCCTGTAGGGTCCAATAGAGGCATGGGCCGACACTGGTTAAGAATGTTAAAAAGCACAAGAAGCTTAAAGCGTAAAGCCACCTGCCTTTAGCAAGATTTTCTCTCATCATGTGTGTGTTCAACCTGCTTTAAAAATGCCGTAATCAGGATAAAACATTCTGAAGGGTCCCGTGACAATATGATGTTTGATGGACATGTGGCTTAAAGAGACTATACTTACTTGCTTAAAGTGAGAACGAGTCATCAGGAAATGAATCATCAAAAAATAAATACAAAATTCTTCATTAAAATGCTTTTACTGTCAACAAAATCATGTTGCATTGAGCTCAAGCGTCTTTATTTTTGCCTTCATGAAATCAAAGAAATCCCCAATTCCTTCTCATTTATCCAATTATTATTCATGAACTTGTTATTAATGGTGGATTTTCTATCCCAACTGAGCTGACAACAACATCAATGGGTCTAATTTTATTGTAGTATATCAGCACACGTAATTTAAGAGATGTGTCTCTTACAGATGTTGTGACACATTGTTTTCACCGAAAAATTCTTGCTAAAGGTAATTTAACATGTATAATGATTAGGTAGTAGATCATTTGGTGCTGTGACGGAAATCCCTGAGGTGGTGAATGTTTGTTCATTTTCTTGCTATTAATTTTTTACTTTTCTTTAATCTATTCTCTAAGGCCAACTGGATGTGTGTGTTTATTTGTTTGTAAGAAGTGTTCATGTGTGCGGCAGAAGCCCCCCCCTCCCCCTCTCTTTCTCTCTCGATTGGTGGATATGTAAGTTATTCGTTTCTTTATTCTGTATCCTTTTTTTTTTGTCTTTGCTTACTTTTCTCTTGGAGAAGACAATAGCGCACGACGCTACTCGCTAATCAGCAATGTTGAGATTAACTCAGTGGAAAACCAAGCAAAAAAAAAAAGAAGAAAGATTGTTCTTTGTGGACTTGGAAAACAATCCTTCCTTTCCTGGATCCCTTGTTGCTTGGTCAAATTGAAACAAGAGGGAGAGTGTAACAAAGGAGAAACGTCCCTTTGTTGGGATTAGGTGAAAAGAGAAAGCCTCTAGTCTTTGAGGCACTGGGCGCATGTTTCCCTGACTAATTTAATAATGTGCCTGTGAGACTTCTAGTGTTTTTGTTTCCACTTTGTGTTGGGTGTTGAAGTGTTTTTGAAGTGCAATGTCACACTTTTGAAACATCTTGCCTGGTCTTACTGCTATGTCTGTATCTTTTATGATAGCAAGAGACAAAAAAGAATATCTATTATACTGAATGTGGTTAGCAATTTTGTCTATTACCAATGTCATGCTGTTCTACTGAGGCCAAGATAATGTAATACATTTTGGTGCTGATCCAAATAAAGTACCCTTTGTTTTCTGATCATTATTTTACTTGTGCTTTATTTATCTGTGAATAATGCACAAATCTTGATGATATTGTTGAAAGAGATTTAATATATCACGAGGGCCTAAACAGACCTATGAGAAAGCAGTTTTTACAAGAATTTGTTTGTTTTCATTTGTATAGAAACATTACAGTTCAGAGAATGGATGGATATAATTCATCACATTTTTACCAGACATGTTCTTGTGAGAACTTTGAGGGATTCTTTTTTTTTTAAATTAAAACTTGGGCTGTGTAATTAGCATGTATTATTTACTGATGCCGTTCACGGTGTAATGTGCCCCCTAACCACTGCTGAGAGAAACGTCGACTTGTTATCACGCGTTTGGGGAACTTCATTTCAGGCCAGCCAAAAACGAATGCTGACCTCATCATTGTGTGGAGAAGTAAATGGCTCGGGGAACCATAAGTGGAGACACAAAAAGAGACAGTTTTGTATCTAGAGGCCCCTGTGGACTTTTTTGCAGTGAATCGTAATGCATAACAAAACATGATGAAATCGCAGAGTATACCAGACAAGCAGGCAAATGAGTCAGTTCGTCTCTATCACTGTTTCCTGATGACACTAAAGGCAAAGCGCTGTCTGACTATGGCAACGGCAAAATGGCAAATGCAGAGTGTGAACAAAACATGTTAATTATCTCCCAGCAGTCCTTAACAAAAGATTGACCTCAATCTGTCTTATGTATGTGTGTAAATGTGATATGCCATGGAAAGTATATGCGCTTCTGTGTGCCACAATGCATACTGTATATTCTGTGTGGGTGTATGCCAGCTAATAAATTATGCTAAATGCATGTGAGAGTCTCTCAGTGATGTGGTAAATGTATTTAACGTGATTTGTGCAATTCATACCTATGTTAACGTAATCTCTATATTTGTTCGCATTTAAAGTAATTACGTATTGGTATTTGGCTTTCCTTAGATAAAAAACAATCATCCATCTATTCTCTATAAATATTGTCATCATTTGGGTGGTGGATCAGAATCTGATTCATGGGTCAAGTATGTAAAACACAAACAAGGAATTTGTCTTCACAGTCACAACCCGTGCAAGAAAAATGAAAAATACCAACAGAGGGAGACAGGAATGGGAAGCCTGGCGGTTCCTTAGATGGGAAAAATGGACACAGGAAGAGAGCACAGTATGGACCTGGAAAAAATGCACATACAGTTGACACACAATGATGACGTAGATACAACAAATTTCGAAGACTTGCATGTAAGAGCGTGTGGTGTTTTTCAGGGGTAACTACACTGGCACAACATAGCTTGGTGGTCCCTCATTGGAACATTGGAAATGAAAAACTCAGCTGACGTTCAGTCTGACTACATTTCCCATGATTGTTAGACAAGGAAGCAGGAAGTCGATTCTAGTTCCGGCATGATGCAAACGTGAATGTAAAAGTGAGGAAGGAATTTAACAGTTGAATTCCATTTTAATTGGTTGGCTTGCTGACTAAGCTAAAAAAAAACAAAAAAAAAACTGTCCCGTTTAAACCGAGACATCTGGTCACCCTGCGCCCAAGCTGCTTGAGGCAGCTGGGGTCAAAGTGGCATGTTGTATCTTGTGTTTTATATAATATATTTTTGGTGAGTATTTTAGCAATGCATCTTGATGAAGGCTGAGTGTCCACATGTACTACACATGCATGCATATGAGCAACTGTGTAGGAATTGAAAAGCTCAGCAGGCTAATGCACAGTCACACTCTTTATCCTGACCCAGTGAGCTTGTTGAACTGTGTGATGTGAATATATTATGACACTCTGCAGGCATGCAAAATTAAACATGGACTCTCACAGGAGGGAACATACATAGTTAAGCTGTGATTTGCACTGCTTCATATACGTCCAGATGTGAAGGGCTGCTGCTTAGGACACGCTCATACACACACATCTATGCAAAGTTTGATCATCCTGGGAAAAGTACTGAGTTTGCATTATGTACTGTATACTTGCTTCTTACATACTAAACAGCCTGTCTGGTTTCTTCACAAGGTGTATTTTTTTAGTGATCCCTGTCTGTTGACTGTTTTCTACTTTATCTTCATGTAGTGTCTTTAAGTCACATCAAATAATTATTTAGTTGAAAGTTAAATGGTAAATGGGCTTTAACTTGTGTCACACTGGTGGTTTTAGACCTTCAAGGTATGCAAAGTACTTTAACGCTGTCTCCTTGTTTACATCCTGATGACTCAGCAGGAGCAAGCAGCAGTTCAGCACCTTGCTCAAGGACATTTTGACATGGTCACATTCGCAACATTTCAGAATCAAACCCACTTTTGGGGGAAGACCACTTTACCACCTGAGCCATGCCATATAGCGTATAATTGGGGTGGTCGAATGCAGTCTGTTTCAGGTTTCATATATTCGCTGATTTCCTTTCTATATTTTTAAAAATATAAAATATTGTGTAATACATTTTTTTGCGGCACCATCGCCCATTTATTGTGGAAAACACCCATTGACAAACTTTTTAAAAAATTGTAATTAATCACATGACTTCACTAGTTAACTAACAATTAATCAAACATTTTATATCTGTTCTAAATTTACAATAAAAAAATTCTAGGTTTTCATACTCTTGTTAGCAAAAGCGGATTTTTTTTTTTTTAAACTAATAGAAATAGTAAAAATGACTTTTTGACATCTATAGCCGTCAATGGCAGTGAATGAGTTAATGGATCCCAATTAAACACAGCTTTTTGCTATTCACAAATAGTGAGGTTCTACTGTGTATAATATGATAATATATTTGTTTTTCTACATTAGCTTTTAAAGTTTTAAAATTGTTTATATCCATTTTGTTGTTGTGCAAAGCGAAATTAGTTGCCATGGCAAATGGTTGGATTCCGGTGGGCAACATCCACAGGCATATGAATAGAATCACAATGCTACTTATTCACCAGATCGAGAAGTGAAGCCACCGGCCGCCATCTTACATTGCCACTCTCTAAGCCCACAGAACTTGAAAATATTGATTTTCCTGCAGCTTTTGATGTTTTATATATAGGGTATATATACAATATTAAAAGCAGCACATTTGTTAAAAATGTCATGTTAATTTCCATTTGTGCAGTTCTAGCACCCTCTTGTGGGTAATATTTTAGATTGCGCACGCACGCAGCTTGGAGGGAACACTGGCGGAAGTGAAGTGCTTGTTCATTGTCTTTATTAAAGGGACATTCAGTGATCCTTAGCACCATCTAGTGGTGAACTAATCATTCATTTTAAAAACCGACTGTTTATGTCAATAGTAACAAAAAAAACACGTTGTATCGCATAAAGTTATTTTTTTTAAATATACTCTAGTAATCACAAATTATATTACATGGCTGTAGTCTCACCTTACTAGAGCTGCCATGTTTCGCCGCCATCTTCCTGCTACGGATGCCCAAAGGACAACTTTGCGAATATAGTTAGCCCGGGTGGTATTGCATTGCGTATTGGACCCAATGGGTCGACCGCAACTTATCTTCCACAACTGGGGCCTGCAGGTGGTCGTCATTAGCTCTCACAAGCTTTAACGCGCTAACTTTTTTTTACACTAGCTCCTCCCGCTAGCCGTTGCCATCGCTCGCCGAGATGCTTGATTGCTCACGCAAAATAAGAATTGATGATAGGCTTGCGAAATGTGGTCTCTCTGAGCAACCGTAGTGTGCGTGCTCCTGCATGCTTGTAATGCTATTCTTTGCCCACTAGATGGCGCTAAGGACTACACACTGGGTCTTTAAGAAAAGACAGAAGAAGAGGATGACAAAAAAGAAAAAGGCAGCGGCAATGAAAAAGAAACAACGGGAGTCATGGGAACTAACTTTCATTTTGCACAACAAGAAGGATTTAAAAGGTGCATAAATTCACCAGGATTGTATTTTTGGCTACTATGCGACATGGGATACTAGTTAAGATAAGCTGTTTTAAAACAAACTGACAAAAACTTTAAAGTATTAGCCAACGTTCTGTCATCCTCGTCTGCTGCTGTCTCCGCTCACATTAATTTATGAATGCAACCTGCTGCTCTGTATTTATTCTTTATTTTGCATTTTAAAAGTTACATCTATTGGATTAATTATAACAAGTGTTTAGAAGGGTGGGAACCGTGAGGGGTTCATAATGGCTTAATAGAGGCGTAAATCCCCCTGCAAAAACAACAACAACAAAAAAGTCAATCTCTACTTCACCACTTGCGGGGCAGGGCTTGGAACGTACTATGTAACAAAATTGCATGCATTTCATTACACCCCAAGCCTTGTTATGGCATAGCATCTCTGAGTCGGCACTGACCGGACACTTTGCTGGGGATGACCACCATAGACTTTTGAGGTTCTTGCTGTACATGATTATCTTGCAAGGATAAGCAAAAATGTTTTTCTTTGTCCAAGTTACATAAATTGTGTAAGAGTTCTGAAATCAAGACAAACTTTCTATTTTGCTTGTCGCCCAACAACACAACAACAAATGCAATTAAAGGATGACTCATATTTTTCTTCATAGGTGAAAAGGTCCTGAGTGAAAGTACAAAGAAATCCTAACAAGCAGCTCCAGTCACAAATAACATATCACAAGTGTTCTTACACAGCACAATTCAAGAGGACTTTGTCAAAGCCGAACAACAACCATGTTTCTGAAGAGTCCTTGACCAAGACACTATTTCCCCGCCATCTTTATGAGCGCCGCACTTCGCTTCACTCAGCTTTGACCTCCTGTGTGGGGACGAGCGTGACAATTTTGCAGTTCTAATTAATGGAGTCTTCCATTCTTATTAAGGAGTGCTGCTCGATGTCTTATTCAATGCAGGCAACTTCTATTCTGCGCTATGCGGAAAAAAACATTCAACAACGGTACATTTGGTGTAGAACTGCATTTAAGGGTGTTGCTAATATTTCAGACACCTCTAATGCCTATATTTTACATACACAATTACATATTGCAATCATATTCCAATCAAATAAGATTTCTCTCTATGAAGTACTTTTGCAAAACATTTCCCTCCTCAAGGTTGCTCTTGTTCTAGTTCTCCTTCTTGAAAAAAAAATACTATGCACTAATCTTGTGTTCCTTGCCACTTATTATAGCTAAACATGAATGACAGCATGAAAGCATTTTGCTATTGAAATATGCACACTTCCTTTCGCAGGTTAACATGCACACACATAGGCCTCTGCGTCAAAAGTCAAATGCAATCCTCAGATGTTCAAGTTGTTGAATTTTTTAAAAGTTGTGAGACATAGAAAACCCACTGTCTGGTGTCTGAATCATAAAATCTGACTGTTAACTCGACATGTGTGTGTGCGTGCGTGTGTGTGTGAGTGTGTGTGTGTGTGTGTGTGTGTGTGTGTGTGTGTGAGAGAGAGAGAGAGAGAATGTGAGGACTATACAAATTGGATGAAAGATAGAAGAGATGGAAAGAGAAATGTGAGAAATAAGCACATGTGAGAAACAAGTTCTACCTGCGCTCTACAACTCAGTGACAGGTTGAACTTTTTCTCACCTGTGATGTGTTTCGCTCCCCATGAAAGTAGACAAGCCAAAGCAACTGTCTGACCTATTTGAGGCAGAAGGAAGTCAGGCCAGCGGCAAAAAAACGTATACAAATGTCAAACGTTTTGGCCTCTGAAGGTCCCTTGAACTTAACAAGGATGTGACAGTCAGAAATTACATGGATTGAATACAAAATTGAGTATCAAAACACAAATCATTTGTAGGAAATGTAGAAAACATATATTGACTGATATTTTCCTGTCCGTTTAGGAATGTACAGTGTAGTCTTCAGCTCATCAGACATCTTCACCGTTAAGGCGAACCAATACAAGAGCTGAATCAAACAAACTGCTTATATGATAATAATGCTCATTTTTCATCGACACTCCCACGAAAAGATTAGTTTAGTAAATATTTGTTATTGTGGTTGTAGTGAATCCCATTGTAAAAATTTTGCACATCATACTGAGAGTCATGTCATGTACATCTACTTCTTCTTCTTTTCCTTTGGGCTTTTCCCTTCAGTGGTTGCCACAGCGAATCAGTTGCCTCCATCTAACCCTGTCCTCTGCATCCTCTGCTCTCACACCAACTGCCTTAATGTTCTCTTTAACTACATCCATAAACCTCCTCTTTGGTCTTCCTCTAGACCTTTGGAAACTCAGCGTCCTTCGGCCATTATACTCACTATCTCTCCTCTGGACATGTCCAAACCATCTCAGTCTGGCCTCTCTGACTTTTTCTCCAAAGCCTTTAACATGTGCTGTCCCTTTGATGTACTCATTCCTGATTCTACCTATCCTGGTCACTCCCAAAGAGAACCTCAGCATCTTCATCTCTGCCACCTCTAGCTCTGCCTGTCTTTTCCTCAGTGGCACTGTCTCCAGACCAAACAACTTTACCGGTCTCACCACTGTTTTATAAACCTTTTGTGAAATTCTTCTATCACACGTCCCATCTGACACTTTTCTCCACCCGTTCAAGCCTGCCTGCACACGCTTCTTCACTTCTTTTTCACACTCTCCATTGCTCTAGACTGTTGACCCTAAATACTTAAACCCCTCCACCTTCTTGGTCTCTTCTCCCTGTAACTTCACTCTTCCACTTGGGTCCCTCCCATTCACACACAGATACTCCGTCTTGCTACGACTAACCTTCATTCCTCTCCTTTCCAGGGCAAACCTCCACGCCTCTAGCTTCTCCACATTTTCCCTGCTCTCACTACAGATCACGATGTCATCAGCAAACATCATAGTCCATAGAAATTCCTCGTCTGTCATCCCATCCATTATGTTGGAAGACTGTCTTTGTCTTCCGCGTGTTCGTTGTTGTTCGGGTAGAGAGAATGTTGATTTTCTGAATACAGACTGGAGATCGGTGAACAGGTCCTTCGAAGGATTTATTTCTACAGAATATTCTGGACACAAGCAAGTTTACAGACAAATGGCTGCAGTTCCTCTCGCAAGTGTGTAGTTACAGCGGACTCACAGCATTCTTATACTATCTTGAAACCCCCCCAGGAAACAACCCCCAGTCCTGAGTTCAATACACATGACCACAGCCGGAAGTAGATAAGACTTTTTACACTTTTACAGCATATCATCCAATACACATTGACTTCAACCCCAGACACTGGCCCATTGATGTGGAAACAGACGAGGCCCCCTCCCCAGACCTCATTCAATACACTCACCAAGCTCTACTGAGGAAATTAAAACAGTTATGACTAAATCAAAACAGTTATAACTAAATCTGGGCAGAAGACTCTCAACAATTACCACAGTGAACAAGAAGGGGCTCAGATCTGATCCCTGATGTAGTCCCACCTCCACTTTGAACTCCTCCGTCACACCTACAGCACACCTCACAACTGTCTTACAGTCCTCATACATGTCCTGCACCGCTTGTACATACTTATCTGCCACTCCAGACTTCCTCATACAAAACCACAGTTCCTCTTTAGGCACCCTGTCATACATAAGCTTACTCCAGAACTACAAAGACACAATGTAGCTCCTTCCAGTCTTCTCTGTACTTCTCTATCAACATCCTCAAAGCAAATACTGCATCTCAGGTACTCTTTTTTTTTTTGGCATTAAACCATACTTCTGCTCACAAATGTTCACCTCTGCCCTCAGTCTAGCTTCAACTACTCTTTCCCATGGTTTCATTGTGTGGCTCATCAGCTTTATTCCTCTGTAGTTACCACAACTCTGCACTCTCCCCTGTTCTTAAAAATGGGCACCAGCACACTTCTCCTCCGAGTCATGTCATATACATATTCTAACAAAATACAGTGGGCATAACAAGTCTACACAACACTGTTCAAATGCCAGATTTCTGTGATATACACAAAATGGCATTGTTCCACAATAATGTCACATATAAAACATATTTTGGCCAAAAAACCCAAAAGGTATGTTTGGTGCAAAGTGCAAACGCAACACTGTACATCACTAGAAGGACACCCTACAACAATAAAGCATGATGGTGGCAGTATCTATAGGGGTTGTTTTTCTTCAGCCTTATTCATCGTGGAGGGAATTTATAAGCAATTTAAAATAGCAGTCAGTTAGCACAAAATCTTAAGGTTTCTGGTTAGAAAGCAAATAATAATAATGCTAGGGAATCCTTATTGGAACTCACTAAAGTAGTATGCTAGATTAGGGCTAATGCTAATTTAGGCAAAGATTAGCCTCTATGTGATTATGTTCTAAACCTTTAAGCAACAGAGACAAAAAAGGGCAGCAACAAATGTAGACAGACAAAACTAAGTACTAAACAATAGCTACTACGGTATATATTATTATCCTCTGTGAAGAATGACGGTATGAATCCCGGCAGGACACACCCCACTGCAATATGATTGGCTGCTGCATCCAGGCAGGAAAGTAAATGTGAATCAAGTATGAATTGGATTTTATACTGCCCCTGGGTGACTTAGGCACTCACAATGAGGAAGTGTGACCAAAAAAATAAAATAAAATAAAAACACTAATTATTTTTAATTCAGATAATGGCATTTCCCTTCATTCCAATGGGGTAAGATTATTTGAGATATGAGAGTTTTGAGTTACAAATGTGGTCAAGCAACAACTTTAACACTCATTGCAACACTGTACGGCAAAATAAAACAACTGCTTTGGCAGCTATAGACTAACTGACACTATCAAATGAAAAGTACATACAGTATTTAGTTTTTGACTTTCTCCAAATAGCATTTTCCAAACCTCAGTCATGAATGTAGCCAGAGGTTTCTGGAAGCGCACTTCCCTGCTTTATTTTGTCACGTTTGCGGCTGTATTAGGTCTCTGAAGACCACAGGTGCTCGAGCTTTTCCTTGTGCTCATTAGCCACCCAAATTCAATGAGGTAATAAAAAGGCTCAGCTTGTATCAAGTTGAATTGGATTGATCTTGATAAGGAGCAGAGACCCGTGAAATCCACAGGGTGAGCGACCCTCGGACCAAATAATAAGAAACATTGAGAAGATAGATGAGGCTGCCATGACCAGGAGCGTCTATGAGTGTTTTCAAATTTCTACTGTTATTATTTAATAGTACTGATATGTTATTGGGGGTTCAACTTGCCCAGCACGGCTTTACTTTAAATGACCATCGACTACAGTTATGACGCAACAGATTTTCAGTTTGAATGTGTCAACCTTTAAATTTTTTTAACTCAGTTTGACCAAACTCGTACAAAAATATCATCTGTAAAATTGATAGTAAGGGTTAGGGTTGTCATTTTTAACGTTACTACAATTGAAACGTCAGGAGTACAAAAGTTTGTAACATAGGGTTTTTTGGTTGAGATTTTGCAAAATACTACCCATAAGCACCACAACACTCCTTAGTGTAGATTTTAATTAATTAGAAGAAGAAGAAAAAATGGTAAATGGACTGCTTTTTATATAGCGCTTGTAAATATGGTGCCCAAAGTGCTTTACAATTGAAGCCTCACATTCACCAATTTACACACCCAGTAGCAGTCGGCTACTGCCAGGTCCAAATTGTGTCTTGCTCAAGGACACTTCGACGTAATCACCAGGAGTGCGGAACGAACCCACAACCTCACGGATGGGAGATGACAACTCTACCACTGAGCCACGCCGCCCCAAAGAAGATTTGATTTTGAAAAATGACATTTATTTGCCGCACCTATTTACATTCTTTTCATAGCACACAGCTCGGCAAGAGCAATTAAATAAATAGATAAAAAAATAAAATAATAATGCTTTTACATCAGAACATCACTAAAACATAGCGCCTCCTCATTCACGTCGCACAGTGCCCCGCTAACAGTCCACATCTCACAAAAACTATCCAAATCTGAAGAAGAAGAAGAAGAAACACAAGCACATACTATAAAGGACAACTGAAAATCTGCTGCAAGACTTCCTCACAAGCGAGTATGATCTGGCTATGATGTATGTATAGTATGGTGAATATTGAACTTGACTGGCATGTGCTTAGGTTAATGCGCAGACAACACAAAGTCGGAGAAAGAGGAGCAGGTGGATATGTAGGACAGCCAGTCTAATGCAATCATCAAATATGTCATTCGACAAAATAAACAGATATACTACATAATTAGAAAGACTGTGCTGTGAAATTGGCCAGAAATACACATGGCATTAGCAATCATTCAGCTTCACCTTCTCTCACTCATCATTTATTAAACCGTAATCTTACTAGACAAGAGGTTTTCTACAAGTGCTCCTCTAGAGTTTAAAATAGCTGGACACTCCATTTTCATCTTTTTAATTCTTTGAATACCTACTGAGAGACACACATTAGGGTGGGCTACTAACATAACAGAACACAGACTAACAGAAAAAAGGCCAGTTAATGTGAACAACTTATGAAAAATAATGTTCGAAGCAAAACACCTTAAGATGAACATCAAGTTGGTGAATTTGAAATAGGAGCCTCAAACCTAATTCATTCATCCAAATTGTGGGAAATATTTCACACATCTGTTCTGCTGGCAAGTATGCGAACCAGAGAGACTCTCTTTGCCAGCTGCAATGTCCCCAGGAATACCTGAGTAACAGCAGGTTAATAGCAGGGACAGATATTGGATGAACCGCCTTCTCCCCTGGAGTGTGATCTCCCCAAGCTGTCACACACATTTCCCAATATGTGCAAAGAGTCACTGACTTACACAGCACATTTTACACCAATCGCAACCTTGGTGTAAAAAGATGCAATCCCTTTATTTGTGCCCAGAGGAATTTTTTTCCCTCTCTCCCGTACATGCGACACAGAGGTCAGGCCTACACATATTGTATGCACATGATTTTATGGGCTAGCAATGGAAACTGGGATTTGTGCTTTGCTCAGTGGTGCACAAACAGTTCTCAAAACACAAGCTTCAGCGGCCACTCAAAATTCAAAACTTTAGTAGAAGTTACAAAGAACAGAAAGGAAAACATATGAGATTTTGTTAGGTCAATATTTCTCAATGGATGCCACCAAAACACCAGTTTACCAAAATAAAAATTCAAAATATTTGATGCACACAGAAAAAAACACAGAAAAAAACACAGAACAAAAAAAAAAACACTAACTAAAATAGTCTCCATTAAGTGCACAGGACTAGGCAGAACAAAACCAAATGTCCATCTGACTTTTTTTTTTTTTTTTTTTAATGTGACTGTTGATTCTCTTCCAGTCCATTCTCATGGTTGGTCTAAATAAATACATTTTTCAACACAGCGTACCCTGCATTTTGCATTGGGTCTTTGCCATACTTGGGCCCCACTGCAAGCAGACAGTAACTGGAAGAAAAAAACAAACACCTTGAATGACATATTTTTACACATCATATCTGCACCAAACTTTGGTTGGTTCTTCCTTTGCCCAAATTCTCTCTGTCTACAAAAAATCATGTTTTGTCTTATTGCGCTTTGTGTTTGTAGTAAAAAATGGCTCAACTCATCCAAACTGTGTACGCAAATAAATAATAAAAAGAGCGTGTGCTATAAAATGAGTATCCACTTTTTGGCAACTGTCCAGTCAATGGAGCTAACTAGATAGATGATTAAATAAAGAAAATGCACAGCTGTGCAAATTCTCAATATAAGAGCACTTCCTCCCATGCGATGCTTCTTAATTAAATGCTGCTTGTAGTGTAACCTTTAATGCTATTAGCAAATCAAATCAGGATCCAGTTGTCTTTCCCTGTAGTTATAACTGTCCTGTAAAACTGTGATCAAATTAAGTCTCCTTAAAAACTACAAGCAACCTTTATCAACCCACCTTGAAAGCATATGACTTCTTTTTTTTTATTCAACCAATCACCAATGCTGGATTTCAGAGAGTTTCCATGACCTTGAAATAAGATGAGTGCTGATTAATTACAGGAAGTGGCTCACTGAATAGTGACATTTGTAAACACATTTTTGTTGAAATGGAACCACCGTCAATACATGAGCATTTAAGGAGTCTGTCATTTTATCAGATTGGAACGTGTTTATGTTCATGTCCCCTTGGCAATGAACGTGAAGTGCATGAGCAAGTACTGTGCATGATCACAGAGGTCAACTTTAGCTCTGTGTCATTCTGGTTCACACTCTGATGTATGCTGTATAAACAGTAAACCACAGTGTGACCTTGGTTTAAAATGCAAAGCAGTAACCATTGTTGAAGATGTTCATCTCCATGTGCTGTCACTTGATGTTTGAAAAAAAAAAGGCATTTTGTGCAGTTACATGTCAATAGAGTTGCAGCAAGATAAAGTAATAGGCAGCTTACAGGGGGAAAAACATCTAGTATGAATGTCACACATTGTAACACTATCTTACAGGGCATTAAGGGATCATCCTTGTGCCATGGTAAGCTATTACAAGATGATAGGGAGGCATAAATGCAAGCATTGAGAACCATGGAAATGCAAACAGCGACATTTTAAATGTCAGAATTGAGAGGGTTTGATACAAAGCAATGTGGGCAGAAGAAAAGTAGATCCTGAAGAATAAATAGAACATAACTGTCAAAATCTTACACCGCCAAGGACAACTCCCACCCACATTTTCCAGACTCTCCGTGACAGCTATTACACCTCTGCACAATCACTTTTCTCCATGTACAAAATGACAAGGTAACATTTGCAAAAGGTGATAACCTGATGGATAATAAAAATGGCATAATTTCAGACTATTAAAAAAGAAGAAGCCCAAATGACCATAATTGATGGAGCAGAAAGTTTTACCTCTTGTTTCATTTTTTCATGTGGAAAATTTATACTTAAAATTATGTTATGGTAAGTTTTTACCACAAAATGTTTTTTAATGTGAAACCTGCTGGAACTGTGGAAGTGTATTGCTGCCATATCACGTGATTTAACATGATAAATATTATGTTAAAACATGAAAATTATCATGTAAAAACAAACATTATTATGTAAAAATGTGAAACTTATGTAAAAATGTGAAACTTGTCATATAAAAATGTGAAATGTATCATGTAAAAACGTGAAAAATCGCTTTGAAGCATTAGTAGCAGAGGAACGGCGCGACTGCAGAATGTAAAACGCAGTTCATTTACACAATTTGATTAAGTTCTATTTCATGCTTGGTTTAAGGCATGGCGAGATTTAGATCTAAGCATCATCTGAATGCTGGCAACAGTGGTGGGCCGGTGGCTGAGCTGACCATAATGGAGTGAAGATTGCTGTGGACGCAATGGGCAGAATGCAAGCCGATCTACTCTCTTCTGGAAGCCACAACATGTATGAAAACTGATCCAAGGTCAGCGAAGACGCTACTGGTGAACGAGCATGCTGCTCGCCTGGTGGGGTGGGCCTGTTGGTAGCGTCTGGGGACCGATTTACCAATTCCAAATGACGGGGACTGGCTTACTTACACACGGACATTACTCAAGATGAACTGAGCGAGGAGTCTGCAGACATAAATCTGGGATTGATAACGATATGAATCAATGACCATCTTAATCGATGTATAAGACTGATGCGTTTAGTAAGAATCGATAGGGACGGGTTACTTATAAGCCATGGCTTCTACCCGTCAGCCCTTCTTTCGGATGTCAATGTTGCAAATGATGTGATGCGATTGATGTAACCTGTAATAATGTGTCCGAAAGGAATAATGAATAAAATAAAATGAAAACATCCCATAGCAGTTTGAAGAACTAATTGTTGCGGAAATAAAAGGTAGTCTTGTGTTTCTCCCAACCTTGTCCTCATGCTGTTATCAAACCGATGCTTTACTGCGACAGCCTCATGTTTTGTGTGATGGAACCAGATGCGATTTAAAGACGGATCTGAGAAGAGGCGGGAGGAGGAATAGATTTTTTTTCTCTCTCCTCTGACACCTCAGAGGAGGAACAACAACAACGTCCGACTTTCATTTTCGAGGAAAAACTTAGGGGAGTGTGACTTATGGATATGACAACAAACGCTGCTTTACTGCGCGTGATGCGGCGAGCATGTCCACCCCACTCCGACTCAGTGATACTTCTCTCTCCGTGCCTGTCTGGCTGGCGCGTCGCCGGCTTGTGAATCGTTGTATCGGCCCGCCCATCCATCTGCCTTACTGCGACTCTGTTTGTCTTTTCCCTCGTCCCTGTGTTATTGTATGCACCTTTGCACCTGTCAGCGGCCGAAGAAGTACGATGCAATTTGTTTGCCTTTGCCATCAATACCCTCCCTAATCATGGCTCTGACGCTTCAGTCCACCGGCCAATATGACTCATTCCCATGATCTATCCATCTGCTGTGTTGAACGACGACCACATCTCCCATTGCATTCCTCCCATTGTGTCCGTGTTTAATGTTCTGCTTTGCGCCTCAGACTTGGCTTTACATTTCTGATATCATTAAAGGCCTTCTGCTTGCAGATCATTTGTTCGTTCATTATCTGAGTATTGCGAGCTCTCCCCTGGCCTCTGCAATAGTCATGCTTATGATACATGCAGATAATTATCTAGCAGCTCTTGTCTCTCAGGTGGTCAATAATTATATGACATTAGGCTGATGGAGTGGAGGTATATGCAGTGTTATTGCAACCCCCTAGGGATTTACATGAGGCCACGTGCTGCACCTCAGTTGTGCCTCCTGAGATGGGAAAAAAGGGAGCCATGCAATTGCCTAATAGGACTTATGCTGCTTGGAAAGGAAGGAGAAATCTATGCTTGTGGCCATGGGGACAAACATAAAACCACATAGCTATGTAATATATGAGGCGAGGAAACAAGGAGATCGAGGGTATAAAATGGATGATGACAGAAAATGGAAATAATAATACACTTCTGGTGTCCAGAGACATATACAGTATACAACCACTGTTATACAGTACATTTTTGCCCCTGTTTTGTATTCTCAGACAATAAAAGGAAGAAGTGCACTTCCAAGGCCTGTTAGCAAAAACTGTGAATTATGTCTCATGGTCATATGTGCAATATTGTCGCTATTGGGCGTAATCCTTATGTCTTCCAAAACCACTACCCGAACTTTTCAGGGAATAAAAATAAATAAATAAAAAGTTCCCTACCCCATTTATTAAAGTTGCTTGCTACTATACCTTATATAGCTATCATATACCGTTGCACATTCGCATCAACAACATCACTTCGTCCAAATTATTTTTCATCACGAATTTACTATGCTAAAAAATTACACATTTTTTAATGTTATTGATTCAAAAGGTACAAACACTGTGCCAGCATCAGCACTGCTCATGAAAGTCGGCGGTCACACAGACTCCCTGACCGTACAAAAAAAACTTATATGTGACAAAACCAATTTGCTATATGATTTTCCAAAACATTTTTTTCAAGGTCATAAACCACGAGTTATGCGACAAATAAAAGATGATTAACCCCATGATTTAGGCAGATATTAATCTATATAGAAACTTTCCTCCATGGCTGACGAGCTTCCTTCTGCAACAAAACATTTAATTGATAAAAAAACAACAAAAAAAAACAACAACAATAACAAAAAAGCAACTAAAATGTAGCCAACCTAACTATTTTCCCTTGCTATTGTCTAAAAAAAAACATTGAGACTTTGAATATAGGCGAAATTTACGCCGCACGGTTTCCACAGAACAAGGTAAGAGGTGATGTTTTACAACATTTCTCAAGATATTTTGAATGTTGAAAAAAGTTAGTATATATTTTCCTCAAGCTATTTTCCCCACTTTAAAATGGTTCATAATGTGTTTAAATAACAGGGCGTGGGGAGAGACCAATAGCTCTGATTTGTGAACAAATATTAAATTGACCATATTTGGGCACACAGGATTTCCGCCCAACAGCAACGATACAAAACATAGATCCTCAGTGGAGTCAGACGTTGCGCTGGATGTAAAAGGGAATCCAACAAAAGTGAACACAGCTGTTGCTGACTTTTGCCAATGCCGACTGCCAGAGATAATATTTTATCATTTCTTGAAAACACAAAGGTAACGTCAAGAAATGAAAATATTTTTGAAGGCAGATGTCAGGGCTGGCAGATGACTGACAAAAAAATGTCAGCGTCATGCTGGTGTTTGTAACAACTGGAATTATTTAAAAGGGAGCTGGATGTTTGTGAACGAAGCCTGCTGTCTGTCTACAGGTCCGTTGGATCTCCTTTTTGTCACGTGTTCCTCCACCCCTGAGAAGTGATGGGAATTGTTTGCCTCCCTAAAAAACAGCTGCCTCTTTCGACTAACAAATGGCTGTTCAATATTGTTGTTGCTTCAATTTATTTCCAAATGAATTACTAATTAAAAATGCTTTCCATCAAATATGCATGGCTTCAAACCATGAATACTTGTTGATGTATAATTCTTATGGTATTACCATTACAGAACCATATTTTCTTTGGAATAATTGGTGGATGTGCTGTATATGGTTAATAATCAACATATCTCTGTATGCATGTGGTATCATTCATTTGTATTTTTTGGGGGGAATTCTGATATTATACAGCCATTGAGAGTTAAATTAATTTGACCGTAAAATTGGGGACCTGCCGGCCATTTTGGCATTCAAAATGAAAAGCTTAGCGCAACCTCTAGTTTGCCCTTATCATTGCCACATGATGTGCATGTTTAGGATTAGATCATCCTCTAGTTTGAAAAGGGCAAACCTCTGCACAGGAGGCATCTGCACATAATATATACAAATACAAACCAACACGCGCTCGTAAACAGTCTTCAGTCTTAATATCTATCCAAAACTATTCTTTATGTCATGACAGTTTAATGAAGGCCCCAAGAAACAAACAGACCCCCCACGCAGGCAATGACATTAACGTATAAAGACAGAGCAGTGGCAAATCTATCTTAATGAGTCTTCATAATGGTTTCCTATGTGTCGGCTATACACTTGGATATACAAGGCAAACATTATCTTCCGCCAGCAGTAGTTCCAAAACACAATCAAATGTACTGTTTATAAACGTATACATTTTTATATAAATTTTTTTACCTTTTCGTATCGATGATACCATTGATAACTCTGGGATTTAAATAATCCTTTTTAAGCCCTTTGGTTTATTTCTTCTTATTTGCATAGAGAGTAGAGGCTCCTGGAATCAGATGCCTAATGACAATCTGAACAAGCAACAGATTGCGAACACTGATGAACAGCATGTATACCTTGAACCACTTGTGTAAGGAGTGTGTTATTTAGTGCCTGTCCGTGTGTAAGAGCGCGTATAAAGAAGTACCATATGGTGGTGGCACAACTGAAAGGAAAACGGTCTGTGGGCTCAGTCTCAACACCAATGTAGCAGAAAAAAAAGTGTTTGCAACTGACAACGCAAGTACCACTATACAAACCGAAACTAAAACGAATATTGAAAACTCAACTTTTCATGTAGAATGTATGTTGTATAATGTATGGTTTTTTTGTTTTGTTTTTGTTGCTAAAAAAATACAAAATCAAGGTGGTGTATTGTAGAGTATATGGACATTGACAATTGTAAATAGACAATTACCAGTACAGAGGGATTGTGAAAAAGGTGTATTTTTATTCAATAAGATATGCAATGTTTAATGTTACAAATGTATATATAATAATGTGAATTTGTCACAATTTCTCCACAGAATTAAGGATCGATTAGCCGATCTTTCAGGGGTACTTCTTTTTTCTTCTTCTTTTTTTTTTTTTTTTTATCATTCAAGCCTATTGTTGTTTTGAAAAGTATGTTCAGTAAAGTTTTCTATGATCTTCCATTTTACACCAAAACACATGAAATCCCAACCAGTGAATAATAAATCAACACTTTTCGAACATGGTTACCAGCAAATTGGGGGACCATATAATACAGAGGGAAACAAATGCTTTTAAACGGGTATTTTGGGGGACAAGGAAATACACATGGTTATATGTTAATTTTGATAAATTAAGGTACTTGATCGTCACCGCAAAAAAGGAATTACTCTGTAAAAGTTAATCATGATATTCATTTTCATTCTTGGCCTTATGACCTAAACCCGGGGTAGGCAAGTTTGGACCTAGAGAGCCGCAGTCCTGCATGTTTTTAATGTCTCTCTCCTTGAACACAGCTGAGAGGCTCCTGCAGAACATAATTATGAGCTGATGATTTGAAACACCTGGGTTGTAGGCAGGAGACACCGAAAACATGCAGAACTGCAGCTCTCTAGGATCAAACTTGCCTATCCCTGACCTTAACTGACAACCCTTCTACTTGGAGTGAGAGCGAAGGACTTGTACATCCTGAAGACTATCACACATATAATAAACTAGTATTGATGTGCAAAAATCTACAGTAAAACTATCAGTCATAGCAATGGCTACTTCATCACTGTTCACATTTCTCAGTAAAATGTGGCTGATCACAAGCTCTTGGTGTGTATGATGTGTTCTCAGTTGAATGATAGCCGAATGTTTCACACTTTCACAATAACTTCCATTGTTATCAGATTTATGCTATGACAAATAATAAAATAAAAATAAAAATACAATTCAAAGGCAATGATTCATCATGAAGTTTACATTAGCTGACTGCTACCATGATAATAATGTCATAATGTGATCACATCACACCTTTGTATGGGACAGCTTGTGCACACAGTAGGGAATGTCACTTTTGGAAATTTAATTTCAAACAACATGGGGTGCCCGTCTGCAAACATCTTTAACGATGTACTCAGGAAAAAATAGAGTCAAAACTCATGCCCTAACATATTTAGTCCGCAGGCCGTGTGGCATTATTTTATTGTTTCGTGACCCAATAAATGGGTGGGAGTCAAACCTTTATGAAAATGTTGAAAAAAGCATATTTTTTCTACCGTGGCTTTTCACACGATAAAAATGTGCACATTATTTTACAATATTGTATTTAGTTTTATAAATTCACTGTCCCGCCTAGCCAATCAGAGAGGCTGTTAAGACGGCGCTATCTGGCTTGACCAATGAGAAGCTCTGTAATATCAGCACAAGAAAAATATATGTTTTTAAACCTACAAAACACACATTATAGAGGACTCTTAGATAAAACATTATTGAATTGTAGATTTGTAGGTCTGGTATAAACAGTAACCCCCCCCAGAAATTTCAGGCACAGGGTGTGTCAGAAAAGTTGAATGAATGGTAATTTCTATAAAAGTGGAAACTTTTATTTTGTAGTTGGGGTTTGACATATATCCTTTCATGATTCCTTTTAATACTGTTCTGTCACACGTCATTGTGTATGCATGTGACATTGTGCAACATTTTTACAGCTTTTATTATTTGAGTTCATTAACAGGCAAACTATAATAGGCTATACTGTGTGAGAACTTTTAGTAAGTTTGTTTTCTTTATTTTGAAGTGATGCAATCCTCTGTGTTTATCTTGCTAATCTGGCTTCTCCACACATGCCTGGAATAAAGTAATCACAAGTGCTAAAAGAAGACTGTTCTGTTGCCAGTTTCTGTCAGATTGTCACAATCTGTACTAATCTCCAGCCATCCTCTCTTGCCGACCCAACCACCTGCCAGTGTTATCAATTACTTCTTATACACAGCCAGACACAGACATGTGATCTCCACTATTTAAGATATGAAGCTGCTTTTTGCTCTTCAGCAGCTCAACTTTTTGCATTTGAGCTTGGCTTCCGAAACGTGGGGCTTTAATCAGGACTTAATGTTCGCACGGTTATCATTTTCTGCTTGCTTTTCAACCCGTCCCAAAAAAATGTAAATAAATAAATAATGGCATTTCAAATGGTATACAAACTGTTATATACACACCAGTGAAATGATTACTTTTACCAATTACCATCCCTCTTCCTCTTCCTGAGGTCTATCTCAGGTCTCTAACACAGTGTACACCCTGGACTCATGGTTGTAGGGCACATTTGAACACCGGTTATGTGCTGATATTCAATGATATTCAATAAAATTATATATATATATTTTTAAAAAATATATATATTTTTTTTTTTGGGGGGGGGGGCCATATCCTTTGTTATTTGCTGAAAAACTCTTCTATTTTCCGTTTTGTGTTTTCGACCAAAACTATGCCTAATATACAAATATTTATTCCGTGCCATCTGGTGGCATTTTGTTGTCAGGCAACTATGTTGCTTTATCTTGGAGAAAACTAAGCTAATAGAAGACAGACAGTTTGCTGCCATCCTGAAAGATGAAACATGACATGCACACATGATTCTATTTTAGTATGAAACAACCACATTTACTTAGTTACTTTTCTTGTAAAAAAAAAAAAAAACTTCCAGTAACCTACAATTTATTATTTTTTTTAATTTTATTTTTTAAATTAATTTATTATTTTACTACAACTGTGAGAAATGTGCCTCTTTCACTGCTTCACTGCTTCTGCATCTTCTATGGACTGCCTTTGTAGTGCGCTGGGCCTCCAAAAATTGTTTCATCTATTACTGTTTTCTATTTTAAATCGCTTAATTCTCTCTCTCTGATCGGGTGGCCATTCCACCTCACTAATTTTGATGCCCGGGGCCAGACCAATAGGGCCGGACAATTAAGCTACAATAAATATGGGAGGAAGAGAACATGCAAACTTCACACAGGAGGGCCTATAGTTGAAAATTCAAACCTGTATCACTTGACTGTAAATCGGACAAAATACCCACTAATCGTCCATGCTGCTGCTAATTTAATATAACAATCATTTATATGCATTAAAATTGACCAACACCCTTCTTCTGTAAGGTTGTAGCTGAGCTTGCATGATCTACTCTTTTTGTTTTAATTGAGGAAAAACTGAGTGACAACCCACTGTGATCATACCCTGTCATATTCATTTGGGTAACTTCATTAGGAGGAGAAAACATATGATCAAATGATGATCATCTTAAAACAGATTTGAGTGATGCTACATCATGCCTGCTGGCCGAATTGAGGACAATCAATCAATATTGATTGCTTCCGTTGTAATCACGGTCCTTTAAAGAAGTACAGTATAGCTACAGCTTTGTGGGCTAGTTAAGTAAATGTGGGTATTACAGAAAATTGTAGCGTAGGATTTGTGCAATGGATAGAAAGCTGAAGTAATATGTGAATAGTGAGAGAGGAATGGCAAGCTAAAGAAAGGATTAGCCATGCGGCGAACCAGAGAGGTTGAATAGGTAATGAAGGAGAAGGGCCAGTAATGCATGAGAATAGGATAGAAGGGCTTAACAGGCATCGTGCAGTGCATTGATTACCTCTTTCTGCCACTATTACAGTCCCCATACCTTGACTTTTGTTGAGTTTCATGGTTTCTAGGTGGGAGGCTTATGTAGAACGTGGAGAGTAGAATGGGCAATTGTGTGCTGAGAGCCAAACAAAAATAAAACAAGAATGTCTAGTTGAAGTCAGTTCTTGGTGTTCACTTTCTTAGCATTGTCAAGGTGCTGTTGAGCAAAGCACCAACCCCCCAAGCTGCTCTGGGGCGCTATATAAGTACATAGCGCTCTCATTCTGACATCTCTCACTTTTTTTTTTTTTATGACTGATGTATGCGTGGGAATGGGATCACATATTGCATAATTAAGAAGTTAATTCCCCAAAGACATTATTTAAGTCTCAGTATGTAATATACTATATGTTTTCAACTGCATTTTATTTCATTGGGATTTGTGGTTTATTTGCTGTACCTATTTAAATGAATGCTGTAAAACACTCCATTAAATTTGTTTCTAATTGACAAGAAAAAATGAATTAAACTCCTCGTTCTATTTATGGGGCTCCAGTAGCTCCATTTGTAAGGAATTATCTTTAAGAACAAAGAATGGCTCGATGGAATCATACGGGATTTGATATCAAGAGGGCTGCTTATTTCCTTTCTTTGCACTCATTTATATGCAGTCAGGAACCCTTTTAAAACCCATATAATGGCAATATTCAGGTTTTGAAAGGCCATGTAAACATGTGCAAAAAACAAAGTTTGCTCTTATTCGAGTTTTTAAATAAATACAGCCCCTGGGTTACTCCTTTTGTAACTGGAATTGTTGTCCCTATAATTGTCAAATGCCTATATTGTTTGTAATTGCATGTTTGTTTAATAAAAAATAAAAAAAAAACCACATTCGGAATACTGTACCTCGATTCAGCGGAACATTGATTTGCATTCTGTTTTTTTCTTCTTCTTCTTCTTCTTCTTCACTTATTTCTATTCGCAAGGAATCTTGGTCTTTGGAGTACAGGGACGACTTATGCGCTGTCCCACTCGCTAAACGAGCCTCACTTGAATACTGTACATTGATTTCTCCGTGGTGGTTTCATGCTATTTTCTGTCTCTACACCAAAAATGCCACCGCGTATATCTATACACACATAGAGTATATCTGCATACAAGTCTGGCGTGCAACCCGCTTGAAATATTGAAGCAGAGGTAAACAAACATGACGACGCAGCAAAGAACCACATTTTTGGAGTGAGGAGGAAACCGACTCCTTTATTTAGCGTGGTGACTGACATTAATATAGGCCTACTGTCTTTATTGACCATAGAGAGTTAAAAGCGGAAATGACGACTATTTGCATAATTATGTTGTCCGTGGTTCACACTTTCGAATGAGGTAATGGTGTATAACTGAGCACAATGATACGGGAATGTACTGTATATGGGAGAGGCTCTGCCCACTCAAGCATATAAACGCACGTAAAGCATGTTATCTTGAATGTTTCAGAATTCGGAATTTTATAATACCTTTATTTAACCAGATAAAAACCCACTGAGATCAAGATTTCTTTTACAAGGGTGACTGACCTTGCCAAGAGGTCAACAGCATACGTCATTAAAACTAAGACTATGCTTTTTTTTTTTGTATGTGGGTGAGTATGTGTATGTGCGTGCGTGCATGCGTGCGAGTGTGTGTTTATTCATTAGTTCACCTAAAACCTATTGAAAAATCCCATACTGTTCACCTAAACTGAACACTTCCAGCCAGAGTCGTGAGGCCGTCAGGAGACCCGAGGAAGGACCAGAAAAAAAAAAAAAAAAGAGAGCAATGATGATGACATGTCAAATCGGTAAAATTACCGAATGAACAATACTGAGCTCTCCAGGAAAAAAAAGAAAGGATTTTTTTTTTTAAAAAAATAAATAAAAACTAAGACTATACATACAATAAATTTAAATACATTTTACAAATGTATAATGCCTTAAAAATAAAAAATAAATAAAGTGCATACAACAAATAACAAATCATAAACACATGCACTGCTGAGTCGTCTCACATTTTGACCTTAACTGGAATATAGACCGCATATAAACTGAACATTCAGTTCCCCAGGATCGTCATTGTCTATCTCACGCCCCTTACCCACTGAGTGGCGAAGGTTTGCGAGGGTAGTGTATGTTGATTTAACGTCAGGGTTCGTTCAAGGTCACAAACGGTCACAAAGATGTTCGCCGACAGTTTTAATGGTCACAAACAGTTTTTCTTTTTCACTCTTTCTGTTTGCGACCATCATGGCAATGTCAATGTATGCAACTATAACACCAAAATAATGTTCAAACAAATAAGCTAATGCACTTCACACTGTGGATATGGGCTTTGTAGTGGGAAAGATGGATAAACGTGCTTTTCGAGTGGGATCTGCCGTCATTAACCGTGAACTAAACAGCAAGTGTACAAAGCATACTGTATTACGGTATTTTTGATGAAAGCCTCACTGATGGCATCAAGTTGAGTGTGTGCACAGCAATCATGCATTTGTAATGAATGTCAATTGAAACAATAGTTGTTAGGAGGAAACATCCTCTCACTACGAGTTGAGCTGGCCTCTCTTCCTGCATGTATGTTTAAAAATAAGATTTTGATGCTATCAAGAATTGAGCAACCCTTAAGAGTAAACAAAATGGCTTTCAGTACCCCTAACTGTCTTATGGCCAAGTTACTAGGCAGTATGTAAAGTCAACGAGGAAAACTTGGGGGAATGGAACTCTACTAAATTTGAATCCTTAAATGCGTGGTTAGGATTTATTTATTTTATTATTTTATTTTATTTTATTTTATTTTTTATTTTTTTAATAAAGTTTTATTAGTGTTGGCTCACTTATCTTGGGTGATCACTGGTGGTCACTCCAAAGAAGTGAACGAGGCATTTGAGCAACATTCTGTGTTTCAGAACAGTCTGAATGAAACAGCGCGCGCCGAAACTATTTCTGAATGCGCCCACAATGAGGGAACGGGAATTTTGGGGGTGACAGCTCTAATTCTTATGGTCTTGGTTTTTGTAAAACAAAATTCCCCTTAAAAAAGCAACAACTCATTTTTTGACTGGTCTGGCTTACAAAGAAGAAAAATAGCAAGACAATTACCTAACCTGCAAAATAGAGAGTTAAAACTACAATACATTATCCATCCATCCATCCATTTTCTTGACCGCTTTTCCTCACTAGGGTCGCGGGGGTGCTGGAGCCTATCCCAGCTGGCTTCGGGGAGTAGGCGGGGTACACCCTGAACTGGTTGCCAGCCAATCGCAGGGCACACAGAGACAAACAACCATACTCACAATCACACCTATGGACAATTTGGAGTGTTCAATTAACCTGCCATGCATGTCTTTGGAATGTGGGAGGAAACCGGAGTACCCGGTGAAAACCCACGCAAGCACGGGGAGAACATGCAAACTCCACCCAGGAAGGCCGAAGCCCGGACTCGATCTCACGTCCTCTGCACTGGGAGGCGGACGTGCTAACCAGTCGGCCACCGTGCTGCCTACAATACATTAAGTTATTATTATTATTTTTTATTTTTTTTTTTTTCCTGCGTGGTCAGGATTTAAAGAGGAACTGAATTTATTTGTACTTTTATTTAAAGCAGTAAAAATATTTATACAATTCACGAATATTTTGTCTATAATTATTGCTTCTTTCAGTCACTTCTTCAAAATCTCTTCCCTCTCTCCCTACTTTGTCTCTTGTTGTTCACTCGGTACCAAATTGCCAGGCGTACTGAATGAGATTTAATCCCGGAGCTGTCAGGCGGATGACTGATACCGATCAATCTCCAGAAATCTGGGGAGCGTGACTGAAAGGAAACTGGTTCCTGTCCTCCACGTCGATCTCATCCAGTTCTACAAGAATGCAAAAATACACTTTAATTGTTGATGCAGAAGATATTAACTTGACGAGTAGCTGAAGTCGCGCCAATAATCTTAGTGATTTCCTAATCATAAATCAGATATTGAATTTCTTAGATGCAGTGTTGTTACTAACTCCCTCGGTAACAATTCAACACCGGAGTCTTTGCTTCAATTCAGGGTATGAGTCAGACAAAACATTTCATCTGCTGCATGTTTTTTTTTTGTGCCGTTGCATTTGTCCATAAACTTTTCAGTTTTTCAATGTCAGCTGACATCAGGCTATAAATGTTGACAATTGTTGCCAGCCATTCTTTTGCCAAATGCCGTTTGGCCAATCCAATAAGAGTACAGATAAATTTTGCTTTTCTATTCCATGATTTCAGGCTTTGTTCTTACCTCTGTAAAATCCTGAGGTTTTGGATTTAGTTTTGGTATTTTAACCAAACAAAGTAAACTAAAAGAATGTGTATGCAAGTAAGTACTGTGTGTTGATCCATTCATATACATTAATTCTTTTTATCAACAGCACCTTCATTCTCTTATGTTGTTGTTCTTTTTAATATTATGCAATAGCATATAGTATTGTTAAAATATTGGTCTTTTTTAAAATAAATAATATGCATTGTTGTCCTATCCAATAGCATCTTTTTTTTTTTAAATACACATTATTGTCCCATTGGCAAAGTATAAGAAAGTTGTCAGAAGATGCAAGTAGTTCGAAGTGGAGATGACACTTCCCAAACCATGATATATTTAATGTGGCTTAAAATGTTTCTGATTCCCTCAAACTACACATTGCTGTGGTGCACACATCTGTGGTTGGAGTTGTCTCACGATAAGCACAAAGACTTTTTTCATGTCAACTTGAGATTTATACTGTGTCAAACTGTGCCTGCCAGTCTGTCCATTCATTTCTGATTCTGCCCGGCCTTCCATCCAGTCGGCCCAACAGGATGATCTGCTAGTGAACAGGAAATGAACCATAAGTTCCCTCCTCTGCAGCTTTATATTGAACTTTGGAAGACATTTCCACTTACCTGACTGAGAATCTATTCAAAAGTTGGCCAGGGATGATGTACAAGTACAAGTATGGATCATCCGCATGTAGCTAAAAATCAACTTTTGAATCAAATTGTCTTATTAGATTGTTGTAATACTTTAGGCTTTCAAGTCCTGCATTACATGGCTATGTACACACCTGCTACGTCTATCCCAAAAAGGCATAAATACTGTCTTGCAAACTAGCTATTAATTAGTCATTAGTTATAAAACGAGTATATAAGATTGCCAGTCAAATCTTTAATATATTTATCAACCATGGATTATCTGCTCATTAAAGTGACAAAGAGTGGATTGATCATTTTCAATCTCTTTCCCTTTCTCTTTCCTGTATGTTACTATGTAAATAGCCTTTTGGTAGCCCTGTAATTCTATGATTATAGCATGTAATCAGGGACTGTAATTAGAAAGAAGGGTCACGGAATACCTCATTAATGGGAAAGTCCCATTAAGAGAAAGAGAAAGAGAGAGAGAGAGGGCATTTGTTCGTATTAAAATGATTTCAGAGCAGCAATTAACCACACTGGTGACACTAAAGCCATCCCTAACCAATCAAATGGCCACTATTCCAGGCCACTACACAAAAGGGGAGTTATTTAGTTGGCCAGGAAATAATTACTGAGGGTTTTAGTTAATTATGGACTCAGCCTCCAGAATCATTAAATGCCCAATTTGTATCATTTTCAACCATTTACATTTAAGGTAAATGCTCATATAATTAAGAGTCCAGTTTACATTCCCACTATAACGCTTTGATCTGTGTTTAATGAGTTTTGAGTCTTCAGTGTCCCAAACATGCATGCAGGCAATTGGTAAGAACATACGCATTTCACACAGGAAGGCGGAAGCCAAGAATCAAACCTTTAGTCAAGCCTCACAATGAGGGTTAATTGCTAACCCACCGGCCACCATTTTGTCATTATAGGGACTATTCAAGAATTAAAATCAATGCCTGCTACAACAAGCATTTTTAAACAGGTTAAGTCTAACACATGGCGTGTAGTTACTAATTACTATATAGAAAAGGTACTATACATAGACATATACAATACAAACTGTAAATACAATGATGCTTGTTTTTAGTACGTCAACATATTATGCAGCATTAAAAAAAAAAAGAAAACTAATTAATGTGCTTCCCACTCACAAAAGAAGAGACATGATTGATGATTTCTACAAAGCACTTAATTTATGGAAAGCAGCGATGGGGAAACAGAGCAGGTTGGCAGACTGGCAGACTGGCAGACTGTCACTTAGACTTGGGTGGAAGAGCTTTCCTTATATTAATTAATCATCTTTGTCAGTGAGTTCTCCTGTTCATTGTTATTATCATTCATACATATGTAACTTCTCAAGGCAAATCAGTTGGCTTCACAAGTCGTTTAAGAACTTGTTTACACTTGACATGCTAAGTTGGTCATTTTACCCCCATTTCTGCTGTCCATTATTTGTCATACTATTACAAAGATGGTTATTATTTGACAAGTTAGCAAAATAATATATGTTAACAAGCTAACAAAATGAGGCTTAATAGCGCAAGACAAACATTTATCTTCTTGCCACAAAATGTAATCAAAACTAGGGCACAACTATTACATTATTTTTTTCTTGCAAAATATCAAAGATCTCCCTTGTTGAAACTTTTACATCCAGCCTGTTTGTCTATGCGCTCTTGCTTCCCGTGCACCTGTCATCTAAGTATTCAGGTGGTAGCCAAACACTCTCATAGCTGCAGTGTCTAAAATTGATGTAATGTGTCAAATTCCAGCCCCGTCCACCCATCACACCCTCTCTGTATTCAATTTCCCCCTCATTCTTTTTCCACGAGGTGAGCAATTTCAAACTCTGCAAAATGATTCGATTCTGCAGGGGCAGTTATTAAATTTGTTTGCAAATCTCAGCCCATTTACCCACCCACCATCACACCCTTTTCCTTCCCAGTCTTTCTTGCTTTTAGCTCTTTGCTACAGTCTCGAATGTTATCAAAATTCAAGCTGGCAAATAGAGAGACAAAAAGAGAGGGAGCATAAACCCAAGGAGAGAAATAGAGGGAATAATAGATTATTTCTTTGAAAAATAGCCCACTGAAATTTTCTAAGACATGGGGACCTCTTCAATAATACGTTTTATTAAAGCATTTTTTTCTGGGTCCTTCATCTTACACGGAGCGACAGCGGAGGGAAGCCGGAAAGCAGAAGGAGGAGGCAACTTGTGGAGGCAAATGAAGATGGCTGGTTGAATCCAGCACATCGCTTACATCTAATAGGTTCACTGCAAAATGAATATTTATACTGCTGATGGAGTCAAAAGCAGGGAAGTGTAGGTTTATAGCAAGCATATAAACAGTCTGTCATATGCGCCACACACACTTGTGTTTGGGACTAAATACTGATTTATGTATTTGCATTGGCTGAACGTGGACCCAGTGCCCAATACCTGCGCTATTGTGAACACAGATGTGTCGATTCTGGTATGCACCATTTTTCACCCTAGGCTTATTGAGTGTTAACAGACATTGCATTAACTGATAATAATGAGGCATGTAAAGTGTTTGCCCAAGTGGGGGTGTGGGAAAAGAGCGTGGGAGCAACTAAGATCCTATAAAGCCTTAGACGCCCTTGAAATATAACCAAAGAAGCCATGAGAACAGGTGTAACTGGAATATTAAATTATCCCTATAACGCCAAACGTATCATATTAAGTACAATATATTAGTATAATATATTTTTTTCCCCATTGAAACCCTGACGTATATGATCTGACACATGCATTGCACGGATAATCCATTAGAGGGCAGTATCACCCATCTGATGGCTTTTCCAGCGACTTTGCCAGATCACCCCAATTGAGAAAGGAGAGACACCTACTTATTAATAGTGGGGAATGTTCTTTCTGATTTTTGGAAATACTAATATGTTTGATATGTTTATTATTAGATTTTTGACAGTTATAAATGTATGAATTTGAAGCACTGTGACCAGATGTATCAAATATGACACAAATCAAAAGTCATATGTTGGAAGTTGAATTTCAAAAACGTATTTTTTTTTGTTCAAAAGGACCAATAATTACTCTACAAAGAATCAGAATTTTCTCACATATTTCATGGTTCAGGCTTTATAGGGGTAATACATAAAGTTTTAAGGTATCATATTCTGTTCTACTGCATTACTTTATGTTTGATGCACGACTGACTATACTAATTCCCCCAGGGATCTCTTTATGTATTTATTCATGTATATATTTATTTATTTTTACTATTTTCTTTTTGTCTGCCTATAAATGAGTTTCAGTGGAAGGTTTGAATTGTGACCAATTTTTTTGGGGGAGGGAATTCCCTTTGACCTTTAAATCAAAAATAAATCTTAATAAGATTGTTTGCAAATGCTCAATGATATTGTTAAGGCCTGGCCAAGAAAACAATTTGATTAATTAATTTAATTTGTCAATTAACCGTAAGTCAGGGCTAACTGTTAGCCACCTGCTCACCATCGGGAGAATCAAACCATCAAATTCAGAAAAAAGCAAAGCAAAGCAAAGCGCCAGTAGGAAGAGGAGCACGGGGCTTATCCACCAGGATAAATTGTATCTTTATAAAGAAAAACATGGAAATTGTTTGCAATGCCAGGCTTTCCTGTTGCTATTAATGTACAGAACTCACATTTTAACTCACCGCAGACTTATATTGATGCAGATTATAAACTTTCAAAGCACAAAATATATATATATATATATATATATATATATATATATATATATATATATATATAGGGAAAACACTTGCTCAACTCAGATGTTTTGCAATAATGTTTTTATTTTCTTGCTTTGTTAATTTTGAATAAAATAGTTGTTTTTAGCCATAAAGCTCATTTCTCATTTTGTGAAAAATTTGAAAGGAAAATGCTCAAACTTCTTTTCTGTCTTTCCAGTAGTGTTTCTTTAGTCATTGTAACATACTAATTGCGGATGAGAAGAATGTTTTAGTGCTTCACACAAAGATTCATTAAATATTTTATATGGTAACCAGAAAACTGTATTAAACTATTTCAAAAAGCACAACAACATGAGCACAATACAAAGTTGTGAAACTATTCTTAACATAGATAATGCCTCATCTTTAACCATATTGATTCAGTGTATTACTGTTGGTCATTAGAGTCTGTGTATTGTGCAATATATATTACTGTATGTTGACTGAAAACTACCAGGAACATTCATATTTGATTTAAAAAAAACTAATAATCTTTGCATAATCTATTTGGAAGATATATGAAAGAAAAATAAAATTTTCAAGAAACTGCACATGAAGAGCTGCTGCCATACTTCAACTCCTGCAGAACAGCATGAAGCAATATTCTGTTATTGGTATTTTGTTTGTAAACAAATAAAAGTAAAATCCGAATGAAGCCTCATCCACGGAAAAGTCAGGCACCAGTCCTGCTGTCTGACTGACCGGGATAAAAATGAAATTGACAAATATGGGGGAGGGGGAGAAGGTGCGATATATGAAAGAGGTGTGCTAAACCACTTTTCTCGCCTCAAATCAAAAGCGGAGTGTTTTTCCTATCTTGCTGTTAGATGTAAGATATGAGCCGGCTTTGCACTTTGACAGGTTAATGCACTTGGCAATGAACACACACACACTAACAAAGAAGTACATGTGAATAACAGGTGAGTAAAAAAGCCAAACAAATACACACCATCAGCACAACAACACATTAAAGACTCATACAAAGGAAGAACACATATAAAAGAAGGTTTTGAGAGCTAAAAGGTTAAGTTAGAAGCAAATGTTGTACCAACAAATGGATGGAGGGAGAGCTTAGAAGGGGTTAGTTTCACAAAGCAGCTTGAAAACTGCACAGTATGTGAACCTCACTACGCCAAGTGCAGTTTTATGCTGTGTTAAACCCCCTACAAATTTGAGCCCCCCCACCGTACGAGTTTTAAAATGATCTAGCTGACAGATGAAGTGACAGACGGGCTAAGAGAAAGGCCAGTGCTTGGCAGAGGTAAAATAACAATTGTTCCTACCCTTTCATATCACTGATCATTCCCTAAATTGTGCTAAAAAAAAATTGACAGGAATACATGCTGTAGTTTCTGCAATTTCATGGCAACACTTTTGTCAGACTGCAAAATTCGGACTTTTGAGGAACAGAGGCAGGAGAATAAAATTGACAGAGTGATTGTGAAATTTACTGACGCACCTTTCACTACTGTTACCCTTGTAAACATTTTTTTTTTTTTTTACTGACGGTCCTAAAATAGCTGTGACAAATTTATCGATGTCCGAAGTGCGGTTAAAATTATCTCACAGAGTGACGGACTGACAATGGCCTGAAACAATGATAGGCTGACAATAATGGTCGGGCGGCCCGGCTGCTGGCGAACGACGTATGACAGACTGGCAAAATTTACAGGTGCACCCAGCTCTGTTAAAATACCTTGTTTTTATAGTGTAGTCAATTGAATATAGTTTGAAAATCAAACAATGCAAATCATTGCAAATAATTGTATTCTGTTTGTATTCACATTTTACATAGTGTCCCAACTTCATCGCCATAGGGGGTATGAACTCAAATGGGTGGAATATCACCAGTGTTGGGAACGTTACTTTAAAAAAGTAATTAGTTATAGTTATGAATTACTCATTACTTGCTGACAAAAATTACTGAGCTCGTAATTGAATTACTTCATAATAAAATTAACTCATTACCAGGCAAAGTAAGTATTTTTTGTTACTTTAAAAAAATGATTTACATAAAACAATTTGGATTTTTTTTATTTTTATATTATTATTATTATTATTATTATGTTTTTATTTTTTTATACAAGAAAATCAAATTATGTCCAGGCTATATAGGATGCTTTCATTTATTTTTGTGAATATCTATGTCACACAAATTCCTCACTCCATAATGACAGATACCATATACTGTATGTCTACCACTGCCATTTACTACAGCAATCAAAATAATAATACAAATAAAATAAATACTGAATATCTGGTGATTTGTGGCACATATGTCACCTACAGTATATGTAATTTGTAAAGTCGTGGCACAGACGGTTAAGATAAATGCAATAGTTGGCGCTATTTACTACACTAGGCGAGTGTCGCTATGTGACTTATCTTTATCGCGGTCATGGTGCTTCTGGAGTTGCGATGTCATGTAATGGTTCTTGGTGGAACAGAATTGTCAACAAATCGCTTTTCATGGCGGCCGTTTTTCGGCAGATCTCTACTGTCATTTTGATCTACGTCATTCTTGTCAAAGTTGTCAAACACCGAAGAAGTTCCAGGCAAGGGACATGGACTTGCTAAATTGCTAACATCATGTTCATTGTGAAGGAAGACATGTCGTGACCCGCTTCCTGTGGTACCTCCAAAATAAAAGTCACTACGCATTCCAGCTGTCAAGACACCTTTAATGTGACGAGATGCAACAACAACAGTACCTCTAACTGTGCGCAAAATACATTTTCATGAATGGACTTAGCGAACTCTACTGTAAGATTACTTCGAGCTTTGAACTATGAAATAAATTGTAATGCAACGCATTTCACATACAATAACGTTAATGGCGTTTCAAAATTGGGAGAATAATTAGTTAGCTAAGTCCGTTTATGAAAAAAGAACTAATGACGTTATTCCCAACACTGAATATATTTTCCTAGGTTGGTTATGTTGTAGCCGTCATGTTACACTTCATATACTCTAGTTTAAAAGAAAAGACAAAACAACAAAACTGGGCACAGAGATGAGAGGCCAAGCTGAGATGTGAACATTACAATTAAAGTCGACAATGTGAAACGAGGGTTAAAAACAAAAGAGAAGGAGCAGTGCCGCTCAGCTGAAAAGTGCTAAGAAGTCACTAGGCAGTGCGGCCAGGCATGTCGTAAAGGTAAAATTAGTAGTAAACATTTAGTCAACCAGAGATGAGAGACTGCGGTGCTGCTTTTGAACAGTAGATTGTCTTTCCCTTCCCTCCTTTTTAGAAATGAGGCAGGTGCCCTCCGCCTCCTATATCTGCCAAATTGAATCAATAAGTAATTAACACTTTGGCTCTATTCTGGCAAGTTTTCCTTCCCTCTTTTTCTGCTGCTGTGAGCCTTTGTATTGCCTTGTAAACAGCAATAGGGGCCAACACAACTAGGATGCACAACAACTCAAATACACACCAGGACTGACAGAAGCGTGTGAGACAAAATCCGGCTGGGCCCGATCCACACGCGCACACATTATTTCTGCACTCAGCTGTTCTTATGGGGTTTGTGAGCTTGGTCAGCTGGCCCATCAATCCACACATTCCTAGAAAAAAAACTGCAAGGTCCATTTGAATGCTTACATTAGTCACTCCAATTCCTCCAGTTTTCCCTGCGACACACACGCACAAACACACACTCACTCCTGGCAGGCAGTGTGACATTTGCCACCTGTTGTGTCAGTGTTGTCTTTCAAAGGACAAAGGCATGTCTGGAATGCCGATCAATTGCATGAATAAGGAGAGAAGGTCAGGTACAGAAGTGCTTAAAGAGAAGAAAGGAGTGATAGAACGAAAGGCAGCGGAACACGGAGAATGAGATAGACGACAAAATAATAAACACGGGAAGGGAGACAGCAAGCCTCGGGCTTCGGCGAGGATTGATGCGTACGTGAGAGGATTCGGCGCTGAGCCCCGTCATCAATCCTTTTGGCTAATCAGAGTATGGCTGAATTATTGATAATGAAGCTCATTAATAATTGCATGGTGCTTTTTGGGCAACGGACCATTGCAAAGGAGCAAATGGAAGCGTGTGCTTCTCACAAGCACCGACGTGTGAACACACTTGTTTTTTAACTGAAGAGAACAAAAATAACAACGATAATGATGTAGTGATGAAATTTGTTCCAAAGATGAGCATGTTTATGCTAAAACATGACACAAACAAGAAAAGATACTTTAGAAAACATTCATGATTTGTGGATGATGGCATTACCTTCACGCCTTATTACAAGGTTGAAGAGCTCTTGAGTCAGAGCGAGTATCACCATGACATAGTCTCTCCTGCTCGTAAACTAATTTTCATGCCTGACTGATATTTTTTATTAATTTTTTTTGCAAAATTGTTTAATCAAATATACATTAATCCCAGTAGGATTCTAATGTTCAAAAAAAAAATATTATTTAACTATATAACAGAGTAATATATAAAGTTGTTGCCCGAAAATTTTAATTTTAATTTTTATTTTATTTGTATTTATTTTTTATTTAAAAAAAAAATTCTGGAGAGATCAGTATTGTTCATTCGGTAATTTGACCGATTTGACATGTCATCATCATTGCTCTCTCTTTTTTATTTTAAAATTTTTATTTTATTTTTTTTAACTAAAAAAATATATATTTTTAATGAAAGACAAGATTAACAACAGTCATCACCATAATGCAGTTCACTTTTCGTGGTCTCACTGTATTGCAGGTTTTAAACTCCTACATATCTAATTTTAATCGCTGATTTTCTGTTATATCGCTGGACTTTGTGGTGATCATTTTTTTCCCACAGGCTGTTACTGCAAACTCACGTAGCAATAAACACGAGCCAGTAGAAAAGAGAGTGTAAGAGCACCCAAAATTTGGGATCATTTCATAATTATTAATTTTTTAAACGTGTCTACTGCAAAGCACAGCTGTTTTTACAGAACTGCACGTCAGTAAACATTGTCAGCTAAATTCTATCGCCACTGGTTGGAATAAATTGTAATCACTCCACAGGTGGCCAAGGTTGACCGGTGCAATTTCAATTACTTTATTTAACAAAATAAACCAGTAACAAGCACATTCATACACCAGCTGCACTCAACACACAGATTCACTAATGGTTAGCCAGTTAACAGCCAACCAACTCTCACTTCAGTCAAGCCATTAGGATGAGAATTTAATCGTCCTAATGAGAAACTTTATTGTGCTATTGAGAAGCTTTCTCATCCTAATAAGACATTTTCTTGTTCCAACGAGAACGTTTTCTCGTTGGTACAAGAAATGTTAGCTTATTTAGTAGACTACAAGAAATCAGACATTTTAAATGTCTCAGCCAAAACATAATGGTGACGACTTGCAAGTAAAGCAGCAATGTCCTTATAACAAAGTCTGAGTAGAAAATATACCCAAACTACACATAGTGTCTTCCGTGCCAGCATGCAATGGACTACTAGCTCATTCTAACAAGAACGTTTCTCGTTGGAACGAGAAAGTTTTCTCGTCCTAATGAGAAGCGTATAATTTAATCCCCACACCGCCCATGTCACTCTAGGGGCTATGTACTGTATAAATATATGATCACTACTTCGCTGTTTTTTTTACTATTGTGGTAAGGTTAGGAACGCAATGTGGAAAGAGGAGTTTTATCTGAACGCCACTGATGCAGCATATACTGTAGTTTGTGAAAGAATGTAGCATGGGTCTAAAATACAAAATCTCTGGCATACTGCAAATGAAGTAAAATTTGGATAGATCCTCAATACAAAGGTTGTGTCAAAAGTCATCATTTATTTCCAATGAAGTGAAATTAAATGGTAGTCAGTGAATTATTCAACATTTTATAATGAGAATAATATTTTCTCCAGGAAAAAGTGCCACTTTTCCGAGTCGAGTTGCTTCAGTTAAGACCACACTCTGCTGTACCTCATTTTGTATTAATCTCCCCACTTCTCTTCCTGGTTCTCGAATTGTTTGACTCTCCATCTTAAGCGCTGCCTGTTAGAAAAAGGGCCAGCCCCGCAGGGTGGAATCTAACAAGGACTCATGAATTCAACCACATTTCTTCAGCCTTGGGCTCCCTTTTACTGACATTCTATTTGTGCAAGGGGCCATCTTAAAAGTAGCCTTCGTCCTGTATAAAATACCATCATTCTGAATCATATCGGCCGTGTGCCCTCTGTACGTGCCATGTGCACTCAATGCACTTTTAGATCTCAAGGACTCTTACTTTTCCCCCCCAAACACAGACCTTTACAAACCCAGAAGATAAACCAAAATAAAGCCGCACACATGAGGGGGATGAAAAAAAATCTCGCTTTCCAATGATCTCAATGAGCACAATAGCTAGCAAACAATTCTCTAACATTACTGCAGTCCTTGGCAGATGCTTGCTAACCTTTGTCAACTTGATGAAAAAAGTTTACCAAGTTTCCTAAACTCATAAAGTAAGATTTATTTACAAATCCAATTTCCAAAAAGTTAGGACACTATACAAATTGTGAATAAAAACTGTATGCAATTATGTAGAAGTGCCAAATTTTTATATTTTATTCAGAATAGAACAGGTCAAAAGTTGAAACTGAGAAAATGCATAATTTTAAGGGAATACTATGTTGATTTTTTAATTCCATGGTGTCAATAAATCTCCAAAAAGTTGGGACAAAGCCATTTTCATCACTGTGAGGCATCCCCTCTTCTTCTGACAACAGTCTGCAAATGTCTGGGGTTCGAGGAGACAAGTTTCTCAAGTTTAGAAATAGGAATGGTGGCCCATTCAGTCTAACACGCGTCTCTCGAACTGTTGAACTGTCTTGGGCTTTCTCTGTTGCACCTTCCCCTTTATGATGCGCCAAATGTGCTCTATAAGTGAAAGAAGTGGACTGCAGGCTGGCCATTTCATACCCGGATCCTTTTCCTACACAGCCATGATGTTGTAATTGGTGCTGCATGGTGTTCTGGCATTATCGTTTTGAGAAATGCAAGATCTTCTCTGAAAGTGATGATGCCTGGATGGGAGCATATGTTGTTCTCCAATCTGAATATACCTTTCTGCATTGACGATGCCTTTCCAGATGTGGAAGCTGCCCATGCCACACACACTCATGCAACCCTATACCATCACAGATGCAGGCTTATAAACTGAGTGCTGATAACAACTTTGGTTGTCCCTGTCCTCTTTAGTCAGTATGATATAGCGCCCCAGTTTTCCACAAAGAACTTGGAATCGTGATTCGTCTGACCATAAAACAGGTTTCCACTTTGCCACACTCCATTTAAAATAACCCCTGGCCCAGAGAAACGCCTGCGCTACTTGGTCTGCTTTAGAAATGGCTTCTTCTTTGTACTGTAGAGTTTCATCTGGCAACGCCGGCTGGCGCGGTGGATTGTGTTCACCCACAATGTTTTCTGGAAGTATTGCTGAGCCCTTTCTGTGATTTCCTTTACAGTAAGCATTCCTGTTTGCGGTGCAGTGCCGTTTAAGGGCCCAAAGATCATGGGCATCCAGTATGATTTTTCGGCCTTGACCCTTACACACAGAGATTGTTCCAGGTTCTCTGAATTTTTGGATGATGTTATGCTCTGTAGAAGATGATTGCTTCAACCTTTTTGCTGGTAAACACCTTTCTGATATTTCTCCACAACATTGGAGGAATTGGTGATTCTCTACCCATCTTTGCTTCTGAGAGACATTGCCACTCCAAGAAGCTCTTTTTATACTCCAATCAAGTTGCCAATGGACCTCATTAGTGGTAACTGGTTTTCCAGCTGTTTTTGCAAGTGCAATTGACCTTTTCAGCCTCTTATTGTTACCTGTCCCAACTTTTTTGAGATTTGTTGACATCATGAAATTTACAATCAACATATTTTTCCCTTAATTTTTTTTTATTGTTTAAATACTGTAAATGTTTTTTTGTTTTTTTACATAAATAGAAATTAAAATAGGATTTTTTTTGTTTTTGGAGCTTGGGAACAGATTAATGCATTTACATTATTTCCCATAGGAAAAAAATATTCAAAGATTGAAAAATTCGGACTTTGAACACTTCACAGGAATGAATTGTGTTCAAACTCTGAGGTACCACTGTATTACTTCTTCTTCTTTTTTACATTGTAGGTAAGTACTTTAATCTTTTAATGACTTAAATAGCACAATAACACACCGGTGTTCTGGTTATGTCTCTAATATATTTCTGCACATGCTATGATAATGATAATTGTCATTCTTGGAAAAAAAAAACTTGGCATGGATTCAGGGGGGTGGCAGTGTGATTTTTGTCCAGGCAACAGGAACAGTGGACCAGCTCTATATCCTCTCCAGATACAGTAAATATCACACACACACACACACACAAATCCAAATGTATGAATGTCTGCATAATCATTGCTACAGCTGGCTCAGACTGGCTGCAAACCACCTTCACCTTTCACAAAGGAGCAACCGCCAGAGCCACTGAACCCCACCCCCTAAAAGGCCCAGGACCATAATACTCATGAATCCTTTCGTACGTCTCAATCAATGCGTAAATGTTGGAGTACCAGACTCCTCCCTCTCCACAATCCCATATAAATGTGCGAACTAGCATAAACAGCGCCTGGGAAGGATCACTCCGCATGATCCGACAGTGATCAGAAAATTAAGCCTTGGTCACAAATGAAAAAAGAGGAACTCGGAAGTCAACAACAACACAAAAATCTTTCACAATACGTTAGCTGCGGACAAATGTGCATGTTATTCATCCCAAACACAATTGTGGCCCACTCTATTCTTTTTGTCAGTGACAAAATGACCTTGTAAATATCATGGACAATTCAAGCCTCTTGCATTTTCACTCAGCTGCATCCACACCGTTGCTGCATTACATCTTCGTACATTTATACTTTAAGTGGAGCTATATTGATTTAAAGACAGATTGCCTAATGAAAAGAATGATGGGGAACAAGTGAGGGGCTTTATTTCAGATGCCTTGTAAAGTCAAGTCAATCAATTATCATTTTCACAAACATACTTGGGAAGAGCTGACAAATTCATTTCGGAAAAGGGAGGTAATCATCAAGAAAAAAACGAGGAAGGGACTGGAAACATGTCACGCCATCCATTATGAGTCATTCCGAGCAACACAAATCTTGACTTCTGTGAGAAGGAAATCCAATGCATTACATTGCTTGTCAGAAAAAGCCCTTTATAAGGTCAAATATGCACCTTAGAAAGTAACTGGCAGTCCAATCAGTGAGCAGATTTGGAAATACATCAGCTTGCCCCCAGAAACACGGTGACATAATCTGCAGAGCCCAATTTATGCAGCAAAACTAAGGCCCAGAGCCAAATTTGATTCTAAAAGGGTTTGCGGCTTGCTCGTTTGTTAAACTGGCAGCTGAGGTCAACTATGACAACTGTGCGAATGCTGTCATCTATTGGAATGGTTAAAAAAATAAAGAGAAAAAAATAATCTGGAGATTATGCCAGTTGACCTAAACAGACTTTGCAGGCTATGCATTTACAATAATGTGACACCTGTAGGGGAGTGATAAACCCAATACTGAATACTTCCCTACTACCGTTTTTTTCCTGTGACATTGTTTGACGGTACCAAAAAAAAAAAAAGCACACCATTAACAGTCCTTCCATCCATTTTCTACTGCTTGTCCTGTGCAAATTTACAGATGAACTGAGTGTTTTTTGTTTGGGTTTTTAAATGTAGGAGGAAGCCAGAAGATCCGGACACCAAGCAAACTCCACACAGGAAGGAAGATTTAAACACAGAACTTCCGACTGCAAAGTAGAAAGCACTATCCTGCCATGTAAACAGTCTTTATCGGTGCAAATAACTAATTGCACTGGTAAAAAAATGAGTAGGAACTGATAAACCTTCAGTGAATGAAGTTCTATAAATTGCTGATGAATAATACTTGATACAGAAGTCAGTCTTACAGTACAAGGCATTGTTCATCAGACAGATCGGACTTGTTGGAGAGTTTCACTAGTCGGTGACAAGGTTAGCCGAGGTCACGAGGATAGATTATTTGGGGTAGAGGTCATAGACCCTAAATAAATGTAAACTCATGAGCAACTAAAATCAAAATATACTGTCATTTTTTTTTCTATTCATTCATACATTTCAACCATCTTTGACAGCCCATTCTCTCTAATAATTCTCAAAGGGAGCAGTCCTATCATACATAATTCTTTTCAGAGGACGAAAAAAGAAGTTGGCAGATGAGTGACAGTCTTTTTAGTATCTACTTTTCTTGTCTGAGTTTTTGACTCCAACTAAACTTTACGACCTCCTAACAAATCCTCCATATCCGCGTCTTCTCTGTGTTTCTTGCGAGGTGTGTGTAAGTGTGTGTGTGTGTCCAGATACAAATTGAAAATAATCCAAATTAATCAATGTCATTACAGAGTCTTAAATCTGCAGAATTGCTAATTCCAGCGGTTTTATCGCCCTTTGCACATGTTTCCGAGGCGGCCAAACATTTGACAAAGATATATTAAAGAAAGTAAGCCTGGTGCTCCCTTTTTCAATGGGGGGCTATTAGAAGTTATGCTTAACAACATGTTTGTTTCATAGCCTAAGAGACTGTACTAAAAGCATGTTCATGATGCATAATTATTTATAAGATTAGACTGCTATTGTGTGCAGTGGTGCAAACTGTGACAAATTACCCCAATCTTAATTGTCTTCTGGAAGAGTTTGTTGGTTCAGGAAAAGTGATACTAGTACAAATAAGTGCTATATAAATAAAAGTTGAGTTGAGTTAGGTAGTGACTCTAACCCAATGTTCCACCGATGATGACCCCATTGCTGAATGTCAAGTTATATCAGTCCATGTGAAATTGTAATGCTCCATTTTATGTATTTTTCAGGGATGATTTAGCAATTTCTATTTCTAATAACATGATGGCTAAGACGTTTTTTCAACAATCTACATTTGTCTCAAGGGTGCTGTAAGGAAGGTCAGATGTCAAACTGGAAATATTCTACAATATAATATAATTGACTGAATTTATTTCCTCATAAATTGAAGAATTATTGGCACATTATTGTTGTATGAGGTCGCAAGAGGCAACCTGAAGTTACATCTTTTTTTTGAATGAGCATATTGACTGGCGTATCATACTTGTCCCTTTATATGCGTATGTTTTTTTCCTTGCTCCTGATCAATGGCCCCTGCCTGAGGTTCCGCCACCTGTGGATTACACTGCTGTCTGTCTGGTGACAGTTTAAAAGATCAATGGTTGTCTCAATCCTTTTACAAGACATCAATCTTCAAAGAGTCAGCTATTGTAATAAAAGGTCACTTTATGGTTTGATGCCACATAAGTGGTCTTTATATGTGTTTCCCTCACATCTGTTTGTTCAATGGCTTACTTTCACATAAGGCAGTCCGTCGCAATAGAAACAATCAAATGATAGCAGATGGAGTGAGTCTGAATATCTTTTCACACTGCACTTTTTTTTTGCAAAAGTTGGCGGTGTGCAGGGTGGGAGATGATGGTTTCCGATATATTTTGGAGTGACGATAGCAAGCGATTTGGGCAGAGTTCTTCAATACAAACAGCACGGAAGTGAAAATAGAGGATGTCTTCCGAACAAAGGAACTTGGTTGTTTTATGTGGCACAGAGTGGACTCATGTTGGGCTCACATGCGTCACTGAAGTTTGTATTTCCAACATTTTGTTACCTTTATGTTTAAAGTATTAGAAACTAGAGGTGTCAAAATTAGTGTGTTAATTTTCAGTTAATTGAAAGTTTCTTTAACGCTATTGATTTTTTTAATGTGCGATTAATGACAGGCCCTTACTTAGAAAGCCGGTACCGGGGGAATTTCAGCCGACACGACCACGTAAAAATTTTACAATAATACATTTAATAATAATCCATATATTTGCTGGGGTCAAGTTGTATTTTACAATTTAAAAAATGTGCAGAATTTCACAAGTTACTTTAACTATCCATCAACTATCTTTGTTCATTATTTCCATGATCTGAAGATCCTCTCTTGACATCTCCAGCTGCAACAAAAAACTGATAACAGTGGCTGAAGTCGGGCCAAAATTGCTCTCATTGAATGAGAGAGATTAGTTGGCACTATTAACTGCACAGGAGATGTACTCGTGTAATTTTATTGTATATTGTTGGAAATTATTTGTGATTTTAATGACTCTTATTTCAGCTTGTCTTTTACATCCGCCCAAGGGACTGCCAATGAAAATTAGCTTGACTCAGCTAACTTGGGCACATTTACATTGCAAAATGTTGATTAATGTGCTTTGTCCCTTTCAAGTAAATAAATTCAAATTCAAAATGTTCCTCTTGGCCTTCCTCAGGGATTCTTCTTCTCTGGTACACTTAGCCAACTGTCCTTTCCAAATCAAAGCTCAACACTGCCTTTCAGGGTATTGTGCTAAATTACATCTTATAATAAACTAAATGTTATCAAATACAATGTCATACAAAAGAAAATATACCATTTCAGGTGCTGCAATTTCACAGTTCATCCAATCTGGCTACATAAATCCAGTTTGACATGACACTTCATGACAAGATTGCTCTTCATCGTCACTTCTGGGGCGGTATCTCCGTTGTTTAACGTACGTCCTCATAAACATTAACATAACAATCCTGTTGAAAATGATCAATAATCAACTCAAACAATATGTTGGAAGTCACTTGTTGAATCCCCTTACGTACACTTGATCAAATTCAAAGTGCTCTCTATGACTGTGTGATGCTCACATGAATAAGAGTCATACAGCAGACAGAGGAGCAGCAATGAGGTATAATTGGAGCAATCTGTCCAGTTAGTACACCGCAAAATGAATTTCCTGAAGAGGCATTCATCAACCAAGATAATTTGCAGATGTCAGTTAACGAGTAGCCATGCTTGATCATGGACATTTTCGCTAACACACACGCAATGAGGTCAGCCAAACCTCCAGTAAATTGGTTCACCTCCGATGATAATGTCGTCAGTATTTTGGAAAGGTGGTTGCAGCATGGAGGTCTGCTGCTCATTAAGTAGTGGAGTTATGATGCTACTTTCAGGAAACCATCTGTGTTGGTAAAAAAATGAAGAAGTTGTAATTCTTGGAAATACTTTATGTTGTGTTAAGGCAGTTGAGGCCTCATCAATGTACAACATTTTTGTGTTTTCTAGTAACAAGTAACAGATATTGTTAGGCGAATGTATATTTTATTTAATTTTTGTTATTTATTTATTATTTTATAAATATAATTAAAATTTATAAATCATTTATTATTTTAATTTATTTTATTTGATTTGAGTTTATAATATAGATTTTATTTAGGAAATTTAGAGTAAAGAGTGAAAGTTGCCAGAAATATAAATAATCCAGTAAATTGCAGATAATGCAAAAATTCTACTGACTGATAATCTACTGACCCAATTTCGTTCTGATTTTTAGACAAATGTTCTCATAAGAAATAAGAAACTGTCATCACCAAAATGCCAATATACAAGGCACAAAGTTAAAGAGATTAGCCTCACACATCTATCTTCATGCGTAAGTAAACAACAGTTAAAATTTAACACTACAAAACACAAAAGAAAACTCACATCATAGAAGTAGCTAATACGTGCCCCCCCCCCCCCCCACAGAAGCCAATTAAAGGTGCATATTTCCACATATATGTGTGATTTTAAACATCCATCCATTATCCAAACTGCTTATCCACAACTTTCCCATATCGTCAGCATTTTTTTTTCACCCAAAATCTTCTCCTCATGATGCAAATGGTTCAATGTTTCCTGAAAAAAATCTGCAAAATAATATTACGGTGATTATTTTAATAAGGTGCCGATATTTTGTATATTCAAATTTTTGACAATGTCAAGGTCAGCATCTGGTGTTCTGACATCTTTGTTTTTCTATTTACACTCACATCATTCCGGCATGTTAAACTACCTCCAAAGTTGGCAGTCAGCACACATCGACCATCCATCCCCACCACCTCCCAAACCCATTCTGCGTTCACGCTGTTCAAGAGTTAAGCACATAAAAGTTTCATTGAATCTTTCTTTTCCAACAACTGTTGCAAAAACAAAAACTAACAAAAACTTTAATAATTGGAATCTTCTTGATGAACTTAAATTTCACAAGTGATGTTCACGTCCCCCGGCAATACACCAAACATGTCATAATGGTTACCATTTAAGATTTTCTGTAACTTTAGAGGAGTATTGTTTTTTTTTGTCTTTCCTGAAAATGTGAGGGCCTCAGAACTTTTCTCAAAACATGGCACATCGTACAAGCTATTGGAGCAAGAGGAACTAAATAGAATGGATGTGTACAAAACAGTGTGTGCGTGTAGTATGACTAACAGGAGACAACGATGAAAAAAAGGTGGAAGTAACAGTGAGAGAAATATAGAGCAATGTGCAGGGCCAGAGGGAGTGTGTAACCGGGAAACCCAATCTGTGACTTGATTGTGCTCCTAAGCACAGAGGCTAAATCAATTTGACTGCTGCTGCCTGTGCACTGAATGGAAGGCGAGCCTGATGGAGTGAGAGGGGGGAAGAAGGTAGGGCAGAAAAGGTTGACTAGATAAGGATGGAGCAGGGGAGCACTGAAAAGACATGAAGGGAGTCACAAGATGGAGATGACAAGGTCGGGGAGGGGACACCCACCAGAGAGAAAGCTGAGCTAAGAGTGGCAATAATGAACTCAGATCTGAGATTTAATGTCGCACATTCAAATGAAAATCTGAGATGCACTTGTGGAGCCTCAAACTGCTCAGCTGTGTCGTTTTCGTTAACGAGGACAATGCCGAAGCGATTTTGTTGATCCCCCTATTTTTTTTTATGACGAGAACGTAACAGTGAGGAGCAGAACATGGTTCTTTGATGACTAAATCACCACAAGATGTGTGCGAGTTTTCATTGATCAGAGGAAACTGGACGAAAATGTTAATGGGGGTTCTGCCAGATGTTTGACATTCACACAAGGGAGCTAGAATGCCTTTTAACTGCAATTGAGAAGCCAGTCAGAACGATCTATCTATCTATCTATCTATCTATCTATCTATCTATCTATCTATCTATCTATCTATCTATCTATCTATCTATCTATCTATCTATCTATCTATCTATCTATCCATCCATCCATCCATCCATCCATCTACCTACCTACCTACCCACACCTCGTGTAGTATTTTTGTAGACGGGCGCAGTTAGAACAAAACTTTTTTTTGCGCCGTTGTGGGAGTGAACAAAGCCAATTTGATTCCCGGCCAATCGAAGTGGCTCCCCTCATTCCCATTAAATTCAGCGCAGGTGAGTCGCGCGCTACATGGTTGAGTCAAAATTGAGTCGCTAGAGTCTGTGCAGGAGTAAAAGAAGAGGGCACTTGGAGACCACCAGTGCTGGGCCCTTCCATTAATCAACAATTCCTAACTTTTGACAAAGTCTACCTTGCAGCAAGTACACAATGACACAAAGCCTTGGATAAATACATGGACTGCGCACTGAATGAAGAACGTTTACATCCATCGATCGGGGTGAATACTTGTGGTCTCTCGCATTCCAAGTATTTTTGTGAGCCGTTGCATCATAAAGCATTCGCCTAATATGCAGAAGCACGTGCCAAAAGGTGGGAATCGTCATTGACGGGAATTGACCATTAACGGATGTGCCCGGCTCTGGAGTCCATCGCCATAGACACAGACACACACACACGCACACACGCACACAAACACACGGCTCTAGAATGTTAACCTAGCTTTGTGTCTGACAAAGTGAGGAGCACACCACCTGGGACGAAGCTAAAAAGCTTTTGCAGGAGGGGTGCCGCAAGGCTGTTATGGCGACATGAATGAAACTCCCAAAGTTAAGACAAAAACAAAGGAATAGGATCACCTCAGAGGTTACGAGTAGAGCTTTCGTAGATGAGCAGTTTTAAACTCTTAGCACTTTCTTTAAAAGGGAGGACTGCGTAGAGTTCTGTGAACTGATGGTGTTCAGTCTATTGCTAAAATGAGGAGGGCAAAACAGGCAAATGTTGAAAGGTTTGAATTTAGGTTCTGGTCATGGGCCATGTCCAATGTCAATGTATTTATAATGTTCAGCATTATGCCTGTTACAAAGCAACAATGGGAAATATTGTAAATCTTATTTGCCTGTCAGGAGGTCCTGTATTATAAACCATGAACTGCCTAGTATATAACTTTTCATATCACAGTTGAACTGCAAAACTCAGGAACCCTGAAAAACCCTGTTATTATTTTGAACTGGAATCCTTTGTTGTTTATGGATGAATTTTATTAAGCGGACAAAATTCATCTACAACATACATTTAAGTCTGATTTCAGTAGATGTGTGTTGGGAGATGCAGAAGAAAGAGGATATCTTTAATAAGGCAGAGAACGTCTGAATATGGTTTGTCAACCAGGGAATGCTGGAAGAGGAAACCCTCTCTGAAAACATCAAATATGAATCTGGAAGACAGCATAACTCCACTGTACTTTGTACTTCTCAGCAGCACCAACTTTGAGTTCTCATCTCACATTTCTATGCACTCCTTTATCCTTTGCTTCTTTTATCGTATGTATGGTAGGGTTTCTTGTACTCTGCTTTTCTAGTCACTCCTTTACCTCCATCTTGCTAAGAAAACAGATTTTAAGTAGAAATAATGGTTATCAGATGACTATAAAAAATTATATAAAGAGTATGGTATTGGATTGAAAGTACGGATTGATACAATCAGTATCTTCCATAAAGCCTTGAGACTAACTTGTTCACATCCAGCGATGGGGAATTCAGGTCCAGAAAGTAAAAACCCTGCCACATATTGGCTTTAGCCACAGGTGCTTCAACTCAACTGGCAGGTGAACAAACTCGTCTCCATCTGTTGAGTAGAAGCACCTGTGGCTAAAGCCAATCTGTTTCAGGGTGTTTACTTTCTCGACCTGGATGCCCCAATCCCGCTCATGTCACATGTCCGGCATATTAAATCATCCGCAGCGCCAATTTCAGTCAGTCAACTTCTGCTTCCTTAATGTCAAGGTCTGTGTCTACCTTGACTGCCCTGATTTTAAAGATAATAAATGGAGCCGCTTCAATTGGCCGGGAGTCGGCTGCATTCCACCCAACACCGGCGCACAACAACTCAAAAGCCCTCTTCCCTCAGTTCTAGTCTAACAAAATACCAGAAGAAAGAAAAATCTACCCATGTGCAATTTGATAGACTTGCAGTGGGCACAAAAATAGAGCTAATTGTCTAGAAGCCCATTTTTCTCCTCACCCCTGACAGCCACGGCCAAGGGACTGTTATTCATAAAGTGGAGTGGGTGACGTGCCATTCAAATAACAACAGGCATATTAGCAAGCAACTTTGTTTATCGTGCACCAAAAACAATCAACAGATTATCGTTAGAAAATACATTTTTTGGTTCCCTTTTGAATCCCTCTTTCAAATCGCACAACGGCATGTACACTATATTGCGTATTGCCGATGATGACATTTTGTTGCACATTAGAGGTGAGAAAAGAGAGTGTGATGAAATGTAAAGAGACATATTAAATGATTGCAATACATTTCAGCATTACCTTCATTTGAAGCACCATACTCTGTCTAATCTATTTTCAAATAATTATAGATGGGGGGGGGGGTTCTTTCGTGGTTGCCACATACTTCTATTCCTTTACACAACCAGCATATGATAATATCACTACCTATTGTAGTTATTCACTGTCATTATCATAACATAGGTTTAGCTGTGAAGAAACTGTGCCATAAAAACCATGTCCCATGCATCCAGCTAAATTTCCAGTTTAAAATTGCATTCGTACTCTTATTGTCCAATTTAAGCCACTCTCCACTTTAACGCCGTTCTCTACTTTGTGATAATATCGCTAGCTGTGGCTGTTGGGATAGTGCTGCAGCCTAATTAGAGTCTTGCAAAGACTTCAGTCTAACATATGGCTATTGACCAGAAGTGCAAAATGCATTAGTTATTGTGTTGCAGGACATCTCATTAATATCCTACCCCTTTAAGCACAGAGCAATTAAGGAGATTAAGGCCAAGGAGTGATCACTACAGCTAATTACTCTGCTGTCCCGCCCTGCCTCCAAGGCCGTGTTTACCGTGTCTCTCGTCATTCATTATTTCCTGTTTCATATTGTGGATCTGCGCCTCCAATCATTTCTTGGTATTTCCCTTAAGTCATTTGTAAGCAGTAAATCAATCAAGAAGGTTCGACTTGGGTTCTATCCATCCATCCATTTTTTTAACCGCTTGTCCTCACAAGGGTCACGGGAGCCTATCCCAGCTGGCTTCGGGCAGTAGGCGGGGTACACCCTGAACTGGTTGCCAGCCAATCGCAGGGCACACAGAGACAAACACACCTATGGACAATTTGGAGTGTTCAATTAACCTGCCATGCATGTCTTTGGAATGTGGGAGGAAACCGGAGCACCCGGAGAAAACCCACGCAAGCACGGGGAGAACATGCAAACTCCACCCAGGAAGGCCGAAGCCCGGACTCGATCTGCACTGGGAGGCGGACGTGCTAACCAGTCACCCACCGTGCCGCCCTTGGCTTCTATATTTACTTATTTATTTATTATTTGGCTTTTTGGGCAAAATGTGTAGGTTTGTTTTTTGTTTTTTGTAGGTTACAGTATACAGCAAAAATTTTCATTCAATAGCCACATACAGAAAAATGGAAGGACGCAAGGACCATTTTAAAATTTTTCGGCTTTTACTTACTAAACACTAAAATCACTCACTCAAACTTTTTGTTTATGTTCAAGTTTATTTGATAAACTGCTACAATATAGTAACAGCTTCCTGTTAAATGTTATAAGTGGCCCCGTTGTCATTCTCGTTGTCATTCTCGTTGTCATTGCTAATTGTCTTTATGTATGAGAATGTATACTTGTTTTGGCTCTCTGACTGACTGATAGTCCAGATTATTAAAAAAGAAAAAAAAGAAACTTTAACCCGAAATCAGATAGAATGTGTTTCAATTTCCCTGTAAACTTGAGCAGAAATACTTCTTTTGAAAATAGTTGGATGAACTTTATTGAATTTGCTTTATACCTTCCTAACCGTCTTCTATTTTGGGAGAAAATATCACCGTGGATATAAAAAAAAAAAAAAGACAAAAAAAGATGCACCTACCATGGAAGTTGCTTGGTTATGTTGTTGGGAAGCTTTATTGTATCCGGCGCAGAGGCTCTTGGGTCTGTGCTGATAATTCTTCTAGAGTGAAATTTTCTGCAAGCATCAGAAAGCTTGGTCTTAGCTGTTCCCTGCAATTCATTGGTCCTCCAAAAGAATAAGAACCCGAATCACACAGTTACAAACACAATGATTAAGAACATGTGTCTTTTGATGAGCCCTGATTTAAGAGACAAATTCATTCTGTAGTTATTTTAGTAACCATTGGTTTTCTTTTTTTAAAAAATGATTACGACCAACAATGTTATCCAATTTTGGGTGTTTATTTTTCCAAGTTAACAGGGACGACCGCAGGTTTCATCATCCAAAAGCAAATGTCAGGTTTCTTACGTTGAGCAATGGCATGGGCTATGCAATATATTGTGTTTTTGACTGTGGCATCATATCAAATGTTGTCTCTTTTGATTGGAGCAACAAAATAGGACATGTATGCCTTGATCACCACCGGTCTCATTTATCTCAATTAGCTAAGACAGCCTTTGCTTTATGACCACTTCGATTAGCTGCTTTTCCATCATCACGTGCAAATGTGGTTTAGAAATGGGAAGAGCTCAACTATGCATTATTGACACCCTTTTTCTCAGATTCTACTGAGTCACTAAATAAAACATGGGCAGTTGACACTAAAAATGCAAATCCATATGGAAATACAATTTATAATAATATGACAATAATTGCACTAACTGTGTTCTGAATGAGGCATGTTATGATTTGCCGTTTGTATTCTAAGTGTCTGATGTTTTTTTTTTTTTTTTTAATGAATACAGTTGATAGCTGTTGATCACGATTGTATTTATAGAACGTGCAGTGTTGGTGCTTCGGAACATTTATAGCAAGGGAATAAAAAAACTGTGAAAATGATGGTTAACACCATCTATCATGTCACTGACAGTTGACTAACATAACAACACTGTCGTGTTTTTCACACCTTGAGAAATATGCTTTCCTTGCTGCTTCTGAAGGTGCTACTCTGAAGTGTTACTGGCTTCTTTTTTTCCCCAAAAATAATATTTCATGTTATTATTGTTATTTCTAAGGTTTGCTAAAAGTGTTTTAAATGTATGTAGTTTTGGTTTCTTGTCTATGGAGTCACTACATGTAAATCGGTCAATTACATTCAAGGTGTTCCTTTGTAAGGATTCTCTTAAAAAGTGCTTTGCTGATTAAATATTTATTCTGAACATGACAAAGTAAAGCAGTGCTAGTATATTTTCTGTCAGTCATGCCTATGAACAGAGAGAAATCTGTACTCACAAGCAAATACTTTTTCGCTTTCCTTTCCATTTTCTTCTCTGCATGATTGTGATTGACTCAAACAATGCTGTTTCACCTTCTCATTTGTTTTTCATTCATTTCATGCCCTTCAACTATTTTTCTCTATCTTGTCAAGGGGGGGCAGTGTTCTCATTTGATATGTTGGCCCACCTCTTTGATTTGCTGCTGAGACGTTGCCATAGAAACAAGAAGACTCTACTTCACCTCAAATAGAAGTTTCCTCGACTCTATGTGAGTATGTGTTATGTCAAGCCCTTTGAGCATTTATTCCATATCCTTGATATCAGACAGTAGTGTTTCTCACTAGTTCAGTCTTTGTCAGCACTAGTTGGACAAATAGCCACACTTGCTATGCACTTTGTCATACTAGTTGCACAGAAATTTTCATCAACGTGTTAATTAGTCAAACGGGAATTCTTCTCACTAGTGACGTGTCCTATGATTTTCTTGCACTAGTTAGGTTGTGAGAGCTGAAACATCCACTAGTTAACTAGTGAAAGACAAAACACTGACAAGTTATCTAGTGAACGGCTCTTGAAGTCTACATGTTGAACTAGTGACACACAAATGTTTTACTAGTTAACTAGTGATGCCCCAAATATCCACTAGTTACACTAGTGACACATTTTGACTGAACTAGTTCAACTAGTGAGGCCCAAAATGTTCACTAGTAGAATTAGTGGATTCCAACATGCGCACTAGTTAACTAGTTACACCCCAAAAATAAATGAGGAGGTGGGGCAGACGTGCATCCAGGATTCCTTTTAGCTCTGCAGTTAAAATACACCAATCAAGATTCAGATTTTTGCATGTTTTACACTAGTTTACAAGTTGTCCTGAGGAATTGGAGCTCGTTAACAAGTTGATGCCTATTACGGTTACATGTTAACTAGTGAATGCAGAAACTCAGACGAGAAAGAATTTCGCCCCACTTAGGTGGGTGTGACAATCAGTGGTACTTTAACTTTTAACTTTAACTCTCGCATGTACACCATCCCTGAGAGGGAACTGAACCTACTTGGCCTGCACCAAAGTCAGGTAAATGTACTATTACACCATCAGTGATTGATGAATATGATGCTGACTGCCTCAGACACAGGGACCATCAGCGATGGAACGCCTCAGAGTTGTGTACTTTGCCCCTGGCTCTTCTCCTTAACGCCAACCTCATGAGGCTTATCTTAGATGGTGAAGAGTCTGCCTACAGGAGGGAGGCACACTGACTGGCGTCCAGGTGCAACCACAACAACCTGGAGCTTAACGCCCAAAAAACAAAGAAGATGATTGTGGACTTTGAAGAGGGTGTTCTGCCCAGATTTAGTCATAACTGTTTTTATTTCCTCAGTATAACTTTTATCTGTGGATGTGTCTTTGTGAGTGTTGTTGCGATTTCTGCCAGCATGTCTGGAGGGCCTCCTCTATTTCCACAACAATAGACCATTTGTCTGTGGTTGAAGTCAATGTGTTAGTATGATTTCTTTGTAAGTCTTATCTCAGGCCGGGTGTTGTCATTTCTGGAGGACCTCCTCTACTTTCACAACAATGGGCCATTGTCTGTGGTTAAAGTCAATGTGTTAGTATGATGCCTTTAAAGTATCTCATGCCTGGTGAACTCCGAGTGGGCTGTTTGCAGGGGGCTTTTGTGGTACCGCCCTTCAAGATAGTATAAGAATGTTGTAAGTCCTCTGTAACTTCGCACTTGTGAGAGGCTGCAGCCATTGTCTGGAACTCACTTGTGCCCGGAATATTCTGTAGAAATAAAAGCTTCAAAGCAACTGTTCATCGATCTCCAGCCTGCATTCGGATAACCAACATTCTCACTACCCGAAAGAAAACGAACACGCGGAAGGAAAAGATCATTTTCTTCAACAACTTCCAGAAGGTCGCCCCATCACCCTCACAGAATCCTTCATCTCCATCATGGATTCCTTCCGCTTTTTGGGACCTCAATAGGGATAATTTCCCTCATAATCTTTTGGAAGGTGAGCAAACCAGTGCTGCCAAAAAAGATGTTGGTGCAGTTCTACATGGACACCTTCCTTCATCTCCTCTATCACCGCTAATGGCACTGCCAGGCACAGGCACAGACTACAGCGCATTCTGCACACTGCTGCTGAGAAGGTGACACATCCCAAAATCATGTTTCTCAGGCCAATTAAAGACTTGTAGTTAAGGTAAAATGCTTGTTTGTTTATATGAGCCCTTAGATTGACTGACAAACAGTCCAGAAAGTACCTTGTTTCTTACCCAAACTCATCTGTCATAGGCTCCAGCACACCCGTGACCCTAATGAGAGCAAGTCTTGTTTATGGTTAACTACAGTCTGCAGTGTCAGGATCTTTGTGAGAAATGTGGGTTTTCTGCCCGTCGGTGTTTTGACTGCGCGGATATCAATTCAGATAACGGTTCCTTTTTCAGTGCAATGTAGCGTGGGATTAATTGCAGACCTCAGATCAGCTGGTATGACTCATGCTGTGCTCTGGGCTTTCTCCTCTCTTTGCCAAGGCAATAACATCAAGTAGGCAATTATTATGAAGGGGAGAGAGAAAGCAACTTATTGAACCCAAACCACAGTCAATGTGCCTCGAGATTATATAGACAAAAGCAGTGATTTATCAAACTATCAATGTACAGTACATCGACGAATGTGCTAAATTGCTAACAAATATGGAGGTGGTCGTACCATTTTTTGTTACGATAGCTTATAATGGCCTCTATGCTTTGGGAATGTGTCACACTACGTTGCATCATGGACGTGTCACCAATGTGATGCAACAGGCTCTTTCTATTTCAGACATGCTGATTCAGGTGTGTCTGTATTTTTGTCAACTTTTTTTTAAAGTATTGCAGAGACATTGCTCTGTTATGGGACGCATCACATCCTCACATGAGAGAGTGACAGTGAGTGTCACCTGCGTGTAAACTTGACTTGGCTTTTTATCGAGTGTGAATGTAAAATAAGCAAACAAAGAAAGCTATGAGTGTTCTTTGGTTTTCATACAAATGTTTTTGGACTTTTTAGAATGGATTAATCATAGAAACCAATGCTTTACTGTAAGGTCATCTTATATGTTTGTCAATCACAAATAAGGGAAAAAAAACTACTATTAAATGTAAAAATAAAAAATACTGGTATGACAAAAAATCTGACATTTGCTAGAAGGTTTGGTGCAGTGCTCTTCCTGCAGTCTGGGGTAACGATGCAAGTTTTGCATCGTTAAATTTAAACGCATAGTGTATGACTTAAATGAAATGAGGATAAAGATTTTTCCACAACCAAGTACAGCTCTTAGGTCTCATCTTTGTGTCTCTTTTAATATCATATGCCTTTTGTATCAAATAATGTAATCATGCTCATATAGCAGTTCAGGGTCATGGTCAGATTCATTTGGAGAATGGTGGAATATAATAACGATGTCTGGTTCAGTCTTTCATGACCACATATTTATTCTCTCGTGTTTGTCCTTGATTTGGGACATGTATTGCAAACAGATTTCAAATGTTCAATTCACTGAATTCCTCATTAATTTTAAAAGCCTGTACAGTATTGTGTAGAGTTTCCAAACATAAACACATTCCTCTGACTTCTTTGAAAAACCATGCTATAAAACCACACATTGTTCCACTCCATTTGGCAGATATGATTGGTCACTACCACGCTTTGCCCCAATGCAAGTAGATTATACGAAAGAAAAGTGAAAATAAATCATTATACCTGCACTTTTACCTTCAGGGACCATCCACAGTTAAATACATCCTTGTTTGTCATATGTGCCACACCTCCCCAAAGTTGTATTGTATTGCAAAAAAAAAACCGCCCCTCCCAAAAAAAATGTTTTGTGTTTCATAGAGGTATCTTGATTGACATTTTAAAGACAACACTGCCTATATGTGCATCAAACCTAGCAAGTAAATTTGTTTGTTTAATGTGTAGTTCCAATTTATTCCTGTTGGTGGCAGTAATTTACACTAAAATGGCCGTTCCAGCTTTCACCCATATTTAACTTTATCCTCCAGAATCTTCCAGTATGTTTTAGGCCCTGAAGTAATAGAACGTGTACTTTTCATGCACACAAAGAGCTCACACTATAATTTAAAAACAGATAATTAAGAAGTACAGTACTTGGATTAAATAATGACTGACTATAAAACATTATTCAACCCATTCCCACATATGCAAATCTTACAAGGTCAAGAAGCATTTTTGTTTTAATCGGTCTAGTGCTTTTTGCTTAATCAGTCTGCAAAGACAATTCTCTCTGCACATCACCAGAACCATTCCCACGCTGGTAAGGACATATATGTGTTGGTCTGTGAAAGTCTTTTTGAGTGACCCACACACTATATGCACAGATTTTTATTTTTATTCTTTGTCAATCCATGTACCGCCACTATAAAAATGTAGACATGTTGGTAACATTAATAAAATTGCTTTTTTCTCTAAGTAATTAATCCTGCCTGTTCACAATATTTTCTATTTTGTCATTATCTACTGCAGTGGAATGGAAATAATCAATACATTAATAATTAAATTGGAACATTTACACTTATGTAAATGAATAGATGCACAATTCAAAAATATTTGTTCATCTACTTGGTCATATCACATATCACTTAAACTCTTTGTTTTATTTATTTATCAAAGTCTCGTGTAGTTTTTACCAAATATGTTTACTGTCATTTTCTGGCTTTAATTCATTCATTGCTGATCTTTTTTTCCAATTCAACACTTTCATACACTAACTCATCTATACTACCTTTTTTTTTATACTTAATTCCTTCATTTATTATTGCTCATCGTAATGTTGAGTCTTTGATAGCAGAGAGTGCATGCATATATATTATGAGATATATATAGAAATATATATATATATATATATATATAGTTAATATTTGGTTTTATTTGCAGCGATGGACAAATGTAATTTTCTCACAATACTTAAGATGGATTCATAGTGTTTTGAAACTTGCTCTTCATCTTCCATTCTTTCAAACAGCAAGTGCGGGCTCAGTCCCTCCAGGTAGCTGCTACTGTGGTGTTCAGTGACAGTGAGTTGAGGTTACCAGCCGGTGTGCTAAAAATGTACTTCTGTCACTATATTTTATTAGCGTTTGTTAATATAAGGTGATTGAAACAGCTCTAGCGGTTGTTTTCATCCTCCCTCTATCTAAACCCCCTGTTATGAATTATAATTCCTACTAACTAACTGTGATAGGCTATGTTAAATAGCTAAAGATGTTTACTTTACTGGAGAATTGCAGTTTACTAACCCTGCCGCGCCTAATTCTCTGCAGTAACAGTCTACAGGGAATAAAAACCACCACAAAATCCCACGAGCTAGCGAATAATTGGTGATATAAGTACCAAAAAAAATAATCCGCAATGTCCTGAACATGTACTGCGAGAGACGACTGAACCTGTTTTATACTGTACGTGCTTATCGTTGTGTATAACTGTGAGTGCATGTGCGTCCGTCATGGTATACCTGTTATATAAGGCTTAATGTATGTGTGTGTGTGTTCATATGTTTTTTGGAGCGGTAAAAAAATGACCAGTAAAGACAGCTCTTTCTAAAATTTCTGGTAGCTAATGCAAGGTACCCTTTTATAAATGTGGTAAAATTTTTGCAACAGTGTGGCTTCTTTAATAAAATATGAAATATTATTCACTAATGAGCTATTTTCACTTGCAAATAACAATACTGGCTTCACTTCACTGTCAAGCCAAAAATTACAAGTAGTCTTTTCCGAACACTTTGAAAAAAGTAATACAAAGTAGACTAGGGCTCTATTTTATGCGCCAGTGCAAGTCTAGTACAAGGTATCAATCTGCGGGTTGGACCATGTTTTGATATATTTGCAGGCACGTGCAAGTTGGCACAGTGCAGTGGATTTAAAATAGGGTGTTTTTGGCCGTTGTGGGCATGAATTCAGCTGACTTCATACAGCGCCAGTCGAAGCGGCTCCTCTCATCCCTGACATGGCAGAAGAAGAAATTGATTTGCTCGAGGACTGCGGAAGGTCGAGGTGTGCAAAGTGGGTTGCTAAAGTGATACGTGACTCATTGAGACATTTTCAGCAGTAAAAAAAATTATATTTTATTTAGAATAAATTTGATAATTTCATTATTTTTCATATCCAATTAATACCTTTAAAAACAATTTTTTCCACTTCCTGTCAACTGAAGATAACATCACCTGTGCTGAGGAACTAGGTAATGGCCAATCATGGCTCACCTGTTTTCTGGGTTTGGCCAGCAAACAGAGACATGATTGGTCGTACAGGTGATGTCATCTTCAGTCGACAGCAAGTGGAAAATGTAGTTTTTAAAGATATTAATTGGACATGAAAAATAATGAAGTCATCAAATTCATTCTGGACAAACCATTAACTTTTTACTGCTCAAAATGTCTCAATGAGCCAAGTATCCCTTTAAAGAACTGCAAGCAGATGTCCATGGCGGAATGAAGTACAGTAAAGCAGGGAGTAGCCTTCAATCACGTTTCGTTTGTGTCCGTGTGTGACCATGCCCGCCCTCCATAGCTGTGCTGTGGCCAGTGGGGTGCTTTTATATAATAAAGACGTTACTAATAATGTGTTCACATGCTTTCTTTAAAGGTTTCAAACAAGCTGTTGTGCTATTAATGAATGAAATATGATGACATTCGCTACATGCGTCCACAGAGCTCAGAATCCGTCTAACCGCGCCCTGATTAAATTCACCAAAATGACATTGGACAACTGATTTACCTTGGGCCAGTAGTTAGACATGGATCCAACAAGGCGTAGAGTTTAGACAACTTTGTGCTATCAAAGTGAAACTTCCTCGGTACACTATAAATCAATATATGCCAGTTTTTACGCTCAAGCACAGCACTGGTGTCTACAAATATAGAGCCTAAAAGTATAATTCAGCACAGGAATAACAATATTTACTTTAATTTCCTTGACTGCTTAGCAATTATAATAATACTTCGGGAAACTATTGCACTGCATTCAATCGCAGTTATACAATTTCCTCAAGCTGCCTGTGAAAATGACAGAGGCAGTGGCATTCAGCTAGGTTCTCAATCAGCTCTTGTTGGTAGGGGTAGAATTTGGCTACTTCCACTGTTTTCATGAAACCTATCCCTACCAAAAGCCAGGAACTTCTCCTGTCTAATCCTCTTCTAAAATAATTATTTTATTAACTTTAGGCAAGACAGTATTACCAAAAATGCCTAATAGGTTTAATTTACTGGGCTTATTTTATGAAGTGAACCTGTAGCTACATCAACAGTTACAATTTCCCAAAATTAATTTGAAAAGGAACAGGAGCTTGTCACTGTTGATCCCTGTAGCTCTATCCGTACTGTTTGTCAAAACCATGCATGCACACTTGTCTGTGAATTTTTCCTTGACAATGTATTATTTTACACAACGTCCTTTCATATCAAGACAGTGTCAATCATGTGTGAAACACGCTGTGGAGTGTGGATTATGCACACTGGGAGTCTCGCTGCATTTACTTCTCTACTTCGTAACATGCCATATGTCATTAGTGTTTAGGTCACACTTGAATGCAGCAGAAACAAAACAAAAATAAGTCGGCTGCTTAAGAAATGCTGTCTAGAATTAATTGGAACTAAATGTTGAATCTTACTGCAAATCTCACTTTCAAATCCCTTTTTCATCAGTCAGATCATTTCAGTAATACCTTTACGGTGATTAGATAACATTAATTTAATTTATAAATTTTTGTGTCTTTACTATCAGTAACCTCAAATTATGTTTCCTAAAGCAAATGAGACAGCATCAAGAGTGGAGCAGGGCCAGTAGGTGCAGATGGAACCCCCCTGGATGGGTCATACGGAACAACCAGGCTAACAGATGGTGATGAGCAGGAGGTGGCTTGCATGAAATGGATCTCTAAGGATATCAAGACCCAAATGGAGAAGTGCTGGCAGGAGGTGGTTGCACAACTGCAGATCTGAGAGAAGTAATAGGGGTAGCAAATAAAAAGGACAGCAGTTGAGGTGTTACAAAGTGAGAAATTAATAAACAGAAAGATTGATGTCCAAGTAATGAACGGATGTAGTTTTGACAAGTAATAAAGCACAACTACACTACCAACACCTACTAAGTCTTAATACAAGACAAGCTCCTAATATTTGCAGACGATCTGCCACATCCAAGTTGGTATGTTGGTAGGAGATTGCAGCCTTTATAAATTGAAGCTCAACATTCTCAAGATGGCGGCGAAGATAGTGGATTTTAGTGCTTCCCTGCTGAACATCGACCCCATCCTCAAAATGACCCAGCAGAGGATGTACGACAACTATAGAGCCGGTGATACAGCCATTGAATCAGTTATGTGCTCATCCATCAGGGTGCTCACAAAATAGACCCCGAAACAGATTGCAGTGCATGGTAAGGACAGCAGAAATAATCATTGGGTGTCCCATCCACTGCGAGAATAAAGAAGTGTTGAGGAAACAATCATACGCAGTAACAGCACTGTAACAAATTGCTGTAATGTCTACAGTAAAATTTTACAGTGTTGTTTTTTTTTTTTTTTCATTTTACAATGTTTAACTGTATACCACAATGCATTATGGACATGAATCTGCTGTACAACTTTGCAGCAACTATTTTGGTGGAACTGGGAGCCGTTTTCGAGCATTTAAAGAGACATCCGACCGCATTTAAAAACTTTTTTTTTTGTAGGACCTGATTGATTCTGTTGGCTTGTCAATCAGCTGTGAGCACAGTTTTGCTGTGTTATTTTCCTAATTTAAATGTTTCATTGGAATCAACCTCAGCAGTGGCACGAAAACAGCAACGCTTCAAACCTCATGTCCCCTCCCTGCTGAGGCGGCGATGGACTTTGATTGGCTTTCTACTTGTGTAAGTGTTGGAAGTAAGACTATTCTGTATTGTTTGATGATGTTCTTTTATTGTTTAAAAACATTTTACAACAATGTATTATTTATTTACAGGCATTTACTAGCAACTTTAGTTGGCAGGTAATTACTGTAATTTATTAGAATACAAAAAAATTGTTGTAAAGTACATTACATTGAACTGTAGTTTTCGATAAAATAATACAGTAACTAATGTAATTTGTATACAATAAAAACTTTAAGTTTAAAGTAATATGCTAGATTTTAGATTAGATTAGATTTTTACAGTAAATACCTGATATTTTATAGTCAATTCTTTCCAGTGAGTGTTATCTTTGTTAAGATGTATTTTTATGTACATTTTGTATTAGTATCGTATTAGATTGTACTACCACACTGAATAAAGGTTCTTGTGAGTGTACACAAGACTATAATTTCTCACCCTGTTTACATTATTACGCAAGTACAGATTGGTAAGGCATCTATTTGTGCAAACACATTTTTAAGATAATATTAAACAACAATCGTCTGTGCATATAACGTGAGCAATTGGAGATTGTGCGTGGAAAAAAATACTAGAAAAAGAAAAAGAAAAACTACTCACCCTTTGAACATGACTGGCAGGCACCTATAGCTAATGAAGAGGACAAAGGAATGGTTGTGCTCACAGATTTGGCCACAAAGTCCTTTTTTAAAGGTATTGCTGGAATTAAGTGTTGCATGTCTGTCGACAGGCAGCAAAGAGCACATCATGACCTTTGGGAATGTAAAACACACTTGTGGAGGAAATCGTTTAGTTGCTCAGTGAGTTAAAGTTTGATACGAATGGCTGACAGTTTATGTCACAGTTGTCAAACTCAAGGCCCTGGGGCCACTTTCGACCCACCGAATCCTTTTGTGTGGCCCCTAGCAAATCATTTGCCAAGGCAAGCCACATTTATTTTATTCTTTTTAAATGCATCGAAAGGTCGGGTGTATCCCACCTCCCGCCCGTTGACAGCTGGGATAGGCTCCAGCATGCCCGCAACCCTCGTGAGGTTGAGCGGCTTGGAGAATGGATGAATGACGATTACAGAGAAATGCAGACATCTGCAGGCCTGAACCAGAGTGGATGGCACATGTCTGAATGCACATACTCACATATCACTTAACATAATTGATGTGTGCAACATTGCAGAGCAAATCCATCAGTGTCTATCGAAACACTTACGACCATAAAAAGCAACATCACCTCTTAACTATTAGGCATTTTTAATGCAGTGTTCGCTAATCACAAATCCAACCATTATTTCTTTGGAACCTCCTCCATTATTTGTTGGAAAATGTGCTTATTTGCTGTTTCTGCCCCATTTTTTAAATTACTGGATTTTGGTACCTGTGTTTCTTGGAACTATGTTGAAATTACATCTAGACTGAAAGGTCATGAGAGAGTCAATGCCACATGTACATGTGCACTTTCGGTGCATAAAAAAACAAAACAAAAAAAACAGGTAGGCTGTTAGACATTTGTATTGATAGAATGCATATTGATTTACAGTACTAGAGGGACACCATCACAAGGAAGTAATTAAAGTGAAAGCGGATGTGATCAGAATTCTAACAAGGAACCAAATTAATTTTTGACTATGCTAAGTGATCTAAATGCTAAATGATTTCTCAATATATGTGGGCTTTTAAGAAGTAGTACTATTTGGTGTATATTATGCACAGCAATTTTAAATTACGCTTAATACATCATCACTTTTGAGAACCTCAATTAAATTTAAATGTTACTGCATTTTCCCATTTGTGTTATTTACCAGTTCAATAAACCTTCTTTTCGGTATATAAGCTGAAGAGCATTGGCAGGATGCTCTAAATCATAATGCATACTTGGGAGTTGTGCCTAAAATGCACTGCGTCTTTCAGTGAAACGCAGTTGTTGCTGCAAATTTGTTATGTGGCCGTGGTGGATATTTCAATATGCATAGAAATGATGAAAAGTACAGCTGCACCTTAGATCCACATACTTGAATATGAAAAGGCAATAAAAATGATTCATTCTACTATTGAGGAGCAAAAACAATACTAATTTCTGCTCTACTTTCCACCATCTGCTGCTTTCATTAATACTCCAGGGAGGGACAGAGACCTCTCGAACCATTCCAACCCTTTGCTTTACTTCAAGGGATTGGACATGCTGTCATATTCCTTGTTTTACAACAAACAATTGATGGTCGTGACTTTGCTTTTGGGTGTTTCTCCTTCTGATTTATGTTGTCTTCCACCTTCCTTTTTACATTGATATTCTCAGCTGGTCAGTCAAGCACTATTCTTTGCTCTTAGTGCATAATTACTGTACATCGCAAGATCCAATGGATTAAAGTCAGCCCAACTACACAGAACGGTTTTATTACTCCCCCATAAATTAATGAATAATAAATAGCAGTTGCAAGATGCCAGGATTTTTTTATGGCTGAAACATGGATTTATTTATCTGTGGAGCAGTGCTAGGGACAGGTGCCATTGTTCAAGAAGAATTTGAGAAATGAGTGTAATGAGTGTTTGCAATTATTATCAAGTGAAAGATAATGTGTGAGAATGTGGGACTTTGTCACAACAAAATGAATGTATGATTTTGTTTTTATGAACATGCCATTAGAGTAGAGTAAATCAGAGTAAATATATGACAGCACTAATGTGCAATTGGAGCTCCCATTGCACATGATGGATGGAATTAAAGTAATTGCCTCTGTCTATTTAAATCAATTATACAACAAAACAGCGTGGAGGCGTGACAGACTGCAATGCCAATCTTCACATTATTCTTTCCCGTCCGTCTCTTTACAGTTGTATGTGTGTGCGTGTGTACACTCATTCCCCACGTCTTCCTGTAATCCATGAGCGTATGACCTTTTCCTTGGAAATATCATCTCCATTCATTCCACTTCAATGCTGACATTCCCTCCACAGACTTAATGTGGGGTATTCCTGACACATTTTTGTGTACATTGGTATGTGTGAGTGTGTTGCTGCTTCTGAATTGCCTCTTTTTGTCCAGTTCAGTGACTCTCGCATTTGGTGTGTCCATAGATCAGGACCCTTGCAAGCACAGTGGCACGGGTACCTTACATTTGTACACTCAAAGGTTGTGGCCTTTGCTTGTCCACCAGCACGATAAATGGTGTTGTCAGAAAAAGCTTTCTGAATGCTATGGATAATAATTTTTCATATAATTTTGCAAAACGGCCTTTTGATCTTAAGAAATTCTTCGTAGTGCACCATGGCCATTTTAAAAGGTTATATTTGTTTCGGTTTCTATTTTTGATTACTGGTGTTCAAAAAATTTTTTGTAACTTTTCGTCCGCTCAAACAGAACAGCGCATAACAAACTCTTGCAGCAGTTCACTTTACCTGCATCCGGCTTAAATTCAGTACAGACATTGCAAAAAAAGCCAATGCCTCCTGGGTTCAGACAGAAATATGCATCACTGAGAGAGAGAGAGTCAGAGAGGGAGTGCAAAGACCAAGATATGGAGGATTTAGTTGAAGGTCATAAAGTTAAGCTGGCGTCACAAAACTCAGACAGAAAAGTAAATACCAAAAAGGTTGTCAATCAACTGCAGTCTTTTCTTCTCACTGATAAGAAATCTAGGAAGTTCAAGTTCATACTTGAAGTTTTTTTATTTTTTTTATTTTGCGTCTCTAATTTTACATTTATACCACCTTTTCTCTCAACACATACCCATACACAATTGATGAAAAAATATATAACACAACACTAGACTTAAAATCAATAGTAATCTTAAATTTCATACATGGAACTGCTACTGGCCTCTCCAATTTACACACAGCACCTTAGACTCTTCAATGAATCTGACATCTATGTTTTTGGAATGCGGTAACGAATCAGAGTACCTGCAGAAGACCAGCGCAGCACAGAGACAACATGTAACCTCTACATGAGCAGGGATTCAAATTCAGAACCTCTGCTGTGTGGTAGCAGTGTGACCCAATGCTCCACTGTACATCTCTGTTTTAACATCTGCTGTTCATTAACTCTACTACCTTGCACCTGCATGGAGGTACACCCAACATGTTGTAAAAAGCATACAATTACAACAGTAGCATGACATGTGGGGGCATATCACCTTTTAGAAGGTGGGAATAAGTAACATTAATTCATTTTGTATCTGCTGAATGTGACTATTAAAGTAACTTGTAATCTAAATTACTTTTAAAGCAAGTAATCTGTGAAGTAACTAAGTTACTTTATAAACCAAGTAATCAGTAAATTAACTAATTATCTTATAAACCAAGGTTTATTGCATCTACCCAGTTGATCTGTACCGTACTCAATTTATCAGATCTTATTCATATCGGATTTTCATTCACACACTTTTTCTGATATGGTTCTAAGGATGTCCAATCATATGGTTTTTCCATGGCATTGTATCTGAACAGGAAAAGCCTATTCAGCCTGTTTTTCCATGTCTCCCTCCTCACCTGAATCAAACCATCAGGATTGTAATCAGGCTTGCATAGATGTTCAAATGATTCAAGTGTGTTGGAGGAGGGAAACATGGCAAACAGGCTGTATAGGGGCTCTCGAGGACCGGACTTGAAGACCCCTGATATACATTATACAACAAGTGTGCTGGCATCTATCCATCCATTCTTTTCTCTGCTGCTATGCTAAGGGTCAAAAGGAGCTCAAGTCTACCTCAGCTGAGTTTGGGTTTAAGGCAGAGTAAACACTAGACTGGTTGTCAGTCACTAACATGGTGCTTATAGAAACAGACAACCGTTCATACTCACATTCACCACATCACTAAGCAGGAGCTGAGATGAAGGAGAACATGCAAATGCTCCAACAGAGATTCAAACCCAAATCTCGTGACATTTCTCTACTGAAATGTTCATTTATAATAATAGTTGAAAGTTTATAAACAGCACTTATTGTCAATATCAGCATGTTATTTCCATTACATGACACTCATAGTTTGTGCGCCTTTGGTTCTTCGGAGACCAGCAGAGTTCAGTGGAAGCGATGTGTCGGACCTTTGATTTGCAGTGTGACGGGAACATGGCACTATTGTGGCCTTTCACTGCTCCTCCTCGCCTGTGCCCGCGTATGGGAGGGCTTGTGTGTCACTCCTTTCACTCATCTGGAAGCAGCTTACTCCACTGAGCTGCTCCACTGGCTGCAATCCCAACCAAACCAAAGCTCTCTTCTCCAAGCCACCAATCAAAATTGGCCCATCTTTTCAATCTTCCCTCTCCAGCCTGCTTTGAAACTCTGTATATCATTTCATTTTTTTCCCATTCATTTTGCACTTCTTTCATTTCACTCTAGTCCATTTTCAAAGTTACTTGAAAACATTGCCCTCCCCCATCACTTCAGCCTTTTCTCCTTTCTGAAACCTGTTTATATAAGGTTAATCTGCCTTTGACAAAAGGATGCCCCTCTGCTTCTTTGGATGTCTCAGAGAAATGCTTTGAAAAATGTGTGGAAAGGATTAAGGTAAGACCCGAAGCCAGCACTAGCTCTTTCTATTTCTCTATACTCAACTCTTGAGCCCACAAACTTAGAAAAACTGATGCAGACAGGCAGACCCTATTCCACTAAGAAAAAATAGCTCAGTGAGGCTAAGGACTCACACAACTTTTCTTCATACCCATCGCCATCATATGCCTGAATGTTGTCATTAATAATCATGTATTATTCAACAGTTGAAGAAATGTAACAAAAACATAATTTCATGCCATTAGTTACATTGTGGGTGCTGCTATCCTCTTTTCACTGTACATTTTATTTACAGAGTAATGATTGGTTTTCGAAATGCGTGTGTTGGGTTAAACGTGTTTCATAATATCTATGATGACGGTTTTGGAGTAATCCCTATCTGACTTCCTTTTCCTATCAACTTGCCAACAGGGGGGTCAGTCCATGTCACTGATGTGCCATTTATTTTATTGGCCTATTGAGCAGTTGTGATTAAACTATGTGACATTTTTCCAGCAACAAGTGACCTTACCCAGGAGATCCTCATTTTGTTGATCTACATCCATGTTCTTCAACCACTGTGCCTAATGTCTGGTGTTCCATGAGAAAATATCCAATTTACTCAAATTGGTCTAAAAAATGTTTTTGAAAAAAAAAAAAAAAATCCGTAAATAATCTGGCATTGTTGACTGTTTTGGTCTGTCTAGTGATTGACAGAGTAACCGCTTCCACAACAGTAGGTGACAACAGGTAGCTAATTGTAATTGCTTTGTACTTTGAGACAAGACAGTTAGTGACACATGGTTGTGTCACGTAGCAGTGACAGTGGCTTTGTGGACAGTGAGGGAGACATTTTTGAGAGGTCAAAGAAAGAAAAGATGGTTAGCTCAAGCATATTGTAGTCTCTGGTGTGAGGCACCCCAGCTGTTGAAGAAGCGCTTCGTGTGTGTCTTTCTTCGATTCCCGCCAGGATATCAGCTCTGTGTTTTGAGCCTTGTTTTTTCCACTCTCTCTTTCCGTATGTCTTCTTTTTGTTTTCACCTAAGAAACTTGGGGTGCTAATTGGCGAACTACAAGGCCTCCCATTCTGTTTCCCTCTGTTGGTCGTTGTCATGTCGTGTTTCTCAGATGGGTTGAGACTGTGAAGATGAATTCCTCATGAGTTTTTACATACTTTGCCAACAGGTCAAGGTTTGACACTGACTGGCATATCAATGATTGTTTTTTTCTTTTCTTTTCTTTTTTTACATTTTCAGCAGGTGGTTGCCTCATGATTTTTATTCAATAAAACATGGTTGAAAAAAAAGGCAGCTGTTTTTATGAAGTTTTGTTTTGAATTACACACTGTTTGTATTGATTAATAGATTCATAACATTACAGAGGAAATGCTGTAATTTTCCTGGTTTTATTCACACCCTCATTTAACATTTTCCACAAGTAATAGTAATTGTGGCATCTGTGTCGCACCCAAGCCAATGTCAGTAGTCTCAGTCCTGTATCCGCTCTATGGAAATGAAATGATGTTTTTCATGTTTGTAACAGAAAACCAAAATAACAGCTTGCAAGCATGACGTGCGAGAAGAACATGCAAAATTCACATAAAAAGTCTCCAGTCTTTAGAGCTGGAATTTAACTCTAAGAGGCCACTCTTGACTGGGTATGTCTAAAGTGTATGGTGTAAAGAAGTCCTTCAGTTTGAAACTTTATTTTGCCATTGCCCTGAATATAGGTCAAAATGGGATTGTCATTATGTAATTGCAATCTGCTTTTGTTCGTGCTCTATCCAGCTTTCCAATGATCAGTCAAAAGTCACTCTCCCCGCTTGTTCTGCATGGCCATGTGTGTTGCACAGAAACAGTGAGTTTTGCAAACACATAATTGAAAATAGACCTGGCACCAGCAGACAAGAGGCCAAATCTCCTTTCAAGCCGAAACAAGCAACAGTAACATGCGAAAACCCAGAGCAGGGGCTGATCGTGGGATTCCAGCTGTGATCGGCTCCCCACTAGTCCCGCGGTGTGCAGGGATTCTCAGGGATAAGCAGGGCAGCAGAGGGACTTTGGGCTTTGGTGAATTGCAGGCAAAGCTTTAATGTTGTTTCCCCCCCCTGCCATATCCAAGATAGACCTTGAATGTGACAGATTCCGGATTTGTGTTCGGGCTGAACTAATTGAGTCCCCTAAAAACCTTGCTGCCCTGACTTCAGCTCTTAGCTGGCACACCAACACACACAGACCAACATATGCCGACATCAACACAAATACGCGTGGTCCCTTTTGTCTCTTTTACTGCCAAACCTAATCCTACTTTACCAGTTGCAGAATAAGAGTGTGTGCATGAGCATCCCTCCGTTCTATTCTGTCGCAATTCACTTTTCAATTTCAAGGTGCTTTGCTGGCACCGATCTGCGAGAGCAATGCCAGCCAATTAACACGGAAAAATGCTTTCAAAGCAGAAAATGGCAAACTTATGTTATATTACGCTCAACAAATAAATATAATAAGCAATGAAAACGCTCGTATTTTCTTTGTTGTGTACTCCACTAAATTACACGAATGCATGTTAAACAAGCCGATACAGCAGTACAAGAGCGATCGCAGTAAAAATAATGGGAAATTACTGTACCTCTTTGACTGCCCAAAAGTGCGGTTCTTTATCCAGCATGACAGCACAGAGGTGCATAAAGTGAATATAATATACTGAAGAGATAAATTTGCTGGCGCCAGGTAAAGAATTGAAAGTCAATCCTGTGCAGAATGTCTGATGTTCTTTGAATGGTCGTCTGCAGTTAATTTTCAATTCTCTTTGAAACAGAGTGAAATAAATTGTGAGAACATAGCACTGCTGCGATAACACTCTCTATGGGTGAACGGACAGGGGTCAGAGCATGGAGCTGAATTAATTATATGAATGACAAAGGAAGGTGGAAACGTATTATTGCCTTAATTTTATTTTTTTCCTGATTTTTTTCTCTCCAGGTGTCTAACTGCTGTCAGCACCTGACTAAACCATAAATGTGATGATGTAGATGATTAAACTGTGTGATGATATATGAAGACATACAATGTCCTTATATGTTAAATTGCACTTTTATAGGGCCAGTAGTTCACATTTAATATTTACTAGTACGGCAAAATCATACACCTCAGATATTCTGTACATTGCGACACACACACTAACAAAAACGAATTGCATGGTCTCAGACACATACATCGTATCCCACCAGGCAACTTCCACTTGTATTCCAGAATAGTTGTCCAACAAACAGTTAGCTCAAAGAAAGCCTTTTGTCTTATGAATGGATTTCGATCTAGGAGGTCAAATGCCATAACTTTATCAAAACTGGAAAAAAAAATACGGAGCCCTAAAGGTCATGTGTGTTCCCTCATAAAAAAAACTTTGCACGAGGGAAAACAATCCCTAAAGAAAGAGTAAACTGCCTGCTTATGGAGATAAGCTAATGTCAAAGCTTTCCATTACCTTTGATTGGGCAGTTGCCCTGCCAACATGGCTTCCACATTGGCACACATTTGCAGGCCTTTTAACAGAAAAACTCTGCAAGTCAGTCGGGGCATATCCAGCATCCATCTGTAATTTTGCACATCATGTTCCATTTTTAGAGCTGCTGGAAGAACATGTGATTTGCAGAAAATAAGAGCGCTAAATGAATGAAATCACACATCAGGCATGTTCATCCATGGGCATAGAAACTGAAAGACATGGTAATCAGAGCAAACAGACAGATTAACTGGAAAGCAACTCAGCACAAATGTTCAAACTTCTCCCATTTGGCAGGAAACATGCAACAACCACTTTGTGATTCACTGTAGTTAGTAAATGGTATTTTTAACGAGGCTATTTTCTACAAATCCATCTGTTTTTCCATCAAGCAACTGAAAGATCCATGCATAGTTTTTATTTTACAACTACTTCAGTCAGTGTGCTAAGAATACTTTTTATTTTATTTTTTAAAGATGAGTGAGGTGTTTTTATTTTTTCCCCCTGATGATTTCAGATGAAAAGTTACTTCAAACCATTCATATTTTCACTACCACAAAATCCCTTTACTGACTAAAGGATCGTTATCAGGCTTACGCAGAGTTTGCTGATGAGCTGATCATATAACAGCTGTGTTGGAGAAGGGAAACATTCAAAACCTGCAGGACTCCGGCCCTCGGGGACTGAGTTTGCCCAACCCTGGACTAAAGCCTCTTCGAACCACGAAACCACACACACACACACACGCGCGCACACAGCAAAATGGCCCCACATGGACGGGTGGGCCCCACAACGCTGTGAAATCCCGAAATGTTGGCCCCACTATGTAACAAAAACAAGAACACACACACACACACATAAAAATGGCCCCACATGGACGGGTGGGCCCCACAACTCTGTGAAATCCCGAAATGTTGGTCCCACTATGTAACAAAACAAGAACACACACACACACAGCAAAATGGCCCCACATGGACGAGTGGGCCCCATAATTCTGTTGAACCCCGAAATGTTGGCCCCACTATGTAACAAAAACAAGACCGCACACACACACACACACACACACATGCACACACAGGTTTGTTTTACTATCTTTGTGGAGCCATCTCATTGACATAATGCATTTCCTAGCCCCTTACCCTACCCCAACCATCAACAATGATTGCCTACCCTTGTTCCTTACCCTAACCTCAACCATAACCCAATTCAAACCTAAACTCTAAAACCAAGTCTTGACCCTCAAAAAGAGGTTTAAACTTGTGGGGCCCCACATGGACGGGTGGGCCCCACAACTCTGTGAAATCCCGAAATGTTGGCCCCACTATGTAACAAAAACAAGACCACATACACACACACACACAACCACACACACACCCACACCTACCTGGCTGCCTGCTTATGTATCTACCAATCTCACACCTCTCATTCTGAAATGTCCTTTACATGTCAAAACTGTTCGTCACTTCCTTCCATCCCTTTTAACCCTTTTTAAAGAGTTATAGTCAGAATGCTGTAAAACAGATCCTACAGATAGGACAGGGTAAACTATACATTATTTTTTACATTGGCAACATGAACAATTTTCCTCGACCTTTAATTGTGCCAATAATTTTCTGGGGAAATTGTTCCCAACTCTCTGCTTCGCTGATTACTCTAATAAGGTTTTTAACATTGCTTTTTCTTTCTCTCCCACTTGGTTGCCGACACACAAACGCACACACAACTGGGAAATGAAGAAGAAAACTAGAATGTAACAGAAAAACAATTGCACATAAAATGCAAATATGGTGGCCTTTTTTTCATATCAAACCATGCTCTGGTGTTTATACCCCTTAATTATAGTTATTCATTAACTACAACAGCTACGTAATGGCTCGTACTTGCAAACCTTCAAAGGCAAAAGACATGGAGAGGAACGTAATTATTGCACTTTCACAGCGAAATATGCTCAGATCTTTTCATGCTGCAACTGTTTTTTTGCTCATGTTGACCTGTGACACAGATAAGACGCTGGTGATCCTTAAATCGTATGGCAAGGCAGGGGTTGTGAAATCCCACTGGAAATAATGGAATTTGAAATAATCAGTTCTTTTATATATATAAAAAAAGAATTAAACCATTCTACACTTGGTACTAAAATGATCCATCCTATTTTTAAGTCAGTTACTTAAGTGTAAAAAGAAGTTAACCACAAATGCAATGTAAACATAAAACATTAAAAGCATTACATGTGGAAGACATTCTTGTTAATTGTAAAAGTGACCTCAAACTTGTGGATTTTGTTATTACATTAGCTGACGCTATATGCTATCTTGGTTGACAGTTCAACAGCGCTAAACAAGGCAATGCACTCACCATTATCCAACCTTTTTTGCTCTGTCCCGGCAACTATTGGAAGCTGGCTTTGCCGCTTACCTCGCGCCAGTACCACATTGTAACATTGGATATATGCGGCCAGAAAAATTCGGCTTGTGTTAGGTCTGACCGGCGACTACTGTATTAGGCTAGTAGGATGACATTTCCCATGATTCCTAGACACAGGAGCAGGAAGTAGTTCTAATTCCGGTATGATGAAAACACAGCTGCTAGTGATTCGATAAAGCAAACGTGAATGTAACAGTGAAATTCCTTTTTAATCGGTTTATCATATGAATGTGTGATTGACATAGGCTACGCATGGCAAAAAATGGGACACCGGAACGAGAACAAAACAATTGGAATGGCGAAATCCGCCGGGACTTGGAACACAAGACTCAAAACGGGACAATGTAGGATATCTGATCACCATAAGTAGCTTGCCAGGACAATTGTAATATCAGTGAGTGAGTGAGTGAGTGAGCGAGTGATAGCTAGTTAAACTAGGGAGCTAGCAAGACAGAGAGAGAAAGAGAGAGAGAGAAAGAGAGAGAGAGAAGGGGGTGGGGGTTGGGGGGCGGGGGTGGAGCTGTCTCTTGAGTCAAGCCTGGGGCTGCTGGCTGAGTGGTTGCCATGGAGTTTTGACATCATTTCAGTCATGAAAATAGATGAATCTGAGAAGTCAATATGGACAGATATGCTAGAGGTGTTGTAGAAAAATGAACACCACTCTTTGAAATAACCTCCACTTCCTGCTGAGTCACACACACTTGTCCCACACAGGTAAAAAAAAAAAAATAATAATTCAAATTGGCTTGAATTGACTTGTACAGTACCAAACTATGAGAGAAACAAGTAGTGAACAAATCATTTATCTAAAACATCTAATTAATTCATACGTCTGGTTTTAATAGTGGATCTCAAATGCTGTATTATTGATTAATAGCAGCTACGGTTTAGCCTCTCCAGAACCACAAATGACATGTTGAATGAAGGCATGGTGAAGAATGTAGTTGGTTCAATTTACAGTATTGTTGGTCCAAATCTTGGCTTGGAGCTCTCAGTATGATTATTGCATCAGCATCTATCATCTGCAGTAAGCTACACCATCAAATGATGAACAAAAAGCTGCTGGAAAAAGAATGTCAAGATTGTTCTCACTTGTAGTGGAATAAATTACACAGAAAAAGATGGTGATTCAGAGCCCTGGTTCAGATTAAATGTTGCTACCAAAATTCAGCAAGGGCCCCTCGGGGGATGTTCAACATGAAGCCGTGGCCAAAAATAGGCGAACAAAACAACACGCAGTGAGCTGCAAGTGGGTGGGTGCTTCTGAACAATAAGATTATGGAGATATGATATAACGGAACATAATAAGATCACTATTTTTAAGGGAAAAGAGAGAAGAGTCCTCACAATTACTGCGCCAAGGCCGTTTTATACAACACGCTGACAACTTAGAATGACACTAAAAGACAATGTGGAGCTTTTTCTAGTTATTTAAACAGAGAACAGCAACTTCATAAAGGCCACACATGGTTTATATCATCAAAATGCAAACAATAATGTCTGCCATTAACAGGAAAAAAAATAGTAAGGGGGAGGGGGGGGACTGTTCTATTTCAGGTACCCCGTATTATGAACTAGCAAGTGTCTGGTTGCTAGCTTAGTATACTTCCCGCACTAAAATAAATAATTGAATAAATAAATGATGTATTCTATTATTAGTGATGCTACTAGTTGAAATACACAACTTAATTTTATACTTAGACGAGAGGTATCAGGTGATTAAATGTTTTTAATTGTGATTAATCACATGACTTCAATAGTTAACTCATGATTAATCACAAATTTTATGTATATACACGTTTTCATAATCTGGTTAACATAAAAGGTAAAAAAAATGTGAAACTAATAGAAACATGGCTGCATATTTTAGTAATTGGTACAGTAATTTCATAATAATTCAATTTCAAATTAAAAAGATGTACAATACTTAATACTGTAAAAAAAAAAAACGAGTGTGATATTGATTTGTGTTGAATTGATTTTTCTGCCATGAGATGGCATAATTGCATTTGTAAGAGGGTGACAGCTCAGTGCATTTTTCTATTCATATTAAGAGCTACCTTTAACATGAAGTAACTGTCAGTAAGATGGGGGCTCTAGGACCCAGATGCGGGAAGGCAGGGCAAGGAGGCAGAGGTGTAGTCCAACAAAAAGGGTTTTAATTTCTAATCAAAAAGCTATCTTCAAAGTACAAAGTAAACTGAACTAACAAAACTTGAAGCTAAACATGGCAAAACAACTTAGGCAAAACTAACAGCATGACAAGGTACCTGACATGGCAAAAAAGGGCAGCGTGACGTGGAAAAAGACTTACAACAACAGTTGCAACAGCAAAAATGAACCGACACAGACAGGGGGGAGACAACCGACTAAATACACCAACACTAATGACATGACAAGACACACCTGGCTGAGGGCACTGATTGGATGACACATGAGGGTAATGGGGAAAGGTGGACACAATCAGGGTTGAAACAGACACCACATGAGGAAGGGCAAGTGACCAGAAACGAGAGGAGTCAGACTTTTCACAATAAAACAGGAAATGACAAGACAAGGGGAAAACACAAGGAAAACATGACAGGGAGTAAACAAGACTGAAAATAAACATGACAGTAACTTTTTTAAATTGCGACTGGAATTCCCCCAGTTCAGGCTTTCCAAGTAACGGGCGGTCAATAATCACACGTAAAAAAAGAAAAATTGTGCCGTTAAAGGAACTTTCAATTAACTCAAAATGAACGCATTTATTTTATCCCCAACACATAACTGATCCTAGCATACCCTTATGCACATTGCCTTTTACACTAGAACAGCCCTGCTGGGACAGAAAGCCTTGATCAAACTGTTCCCAGAAAGATGGACTTTAAAACAACTCATCAGTTTGTTATTGTAAAATATGCTGTAATCTCACGCAGTAACACTTTTAACCAAAGTTTATAGTTGTCAATGTTGAAAGTGTGATCTGAAGGGTGGGATTATTGCCACAGTTTAGAGCTGCTGCCCCTAAAATTTTAGAGTGCATTTGTATTCAGACCTACATGGTAAAATGTGCCTAGACTGCGGGCAGGGGAAATTATAAGTGCATAGCAAATAAACTCAGAAAAGGATAGCCAAGGGACGGCTGGCAAACAGGCTTGTGGGCACCAGTCAACTGGCAATTTGGGTGTACATTTACACAGCAACAAGCCAGTAGTAACAGTGCTTTTTTTTCTCTTTGAGTTTTTGATTACCTTCACTATCTTTATATAAAGAGGATAGTGTTGTTAAAAGGATCCTCAGCCACATAGATCCGCAAAAACAACTAATACTACAGTAACACTATTTGACAGACTGCAACATGCAAATAAAGCCTTTACAATCTAGTACGATAAAAATGTCTTCTTTTCTACACAAATTAGGGACCGCCGATTATCGGCGGCAATATTGGGCATTTTGACGAATATCGGTATCGGCCCTTTTTTTAAATAAAAAAAAATCTGACGATAAAAGGTCAATCTAAAACCCTTTTAATCTCAGGGAACTATTTTTTTAAAATTTCAGTTAACTTTATTATAAAAGATGCTGTTAACCCTGGGAACACTCAGAACCCTTAATTTTTGCTCGTCATTAAAACAAAGAAATGTGAAAGTTTAAGATTTCAGGTATTTTTAAATTTTGGGGGGAAAAAATACTGTTGAAAGCTAGAGAGCAATGATATTTACTTGTTTAAGTTTTCATTTTATTTACTGATCATTTTGAGAGCTCCCTGAATATTTTATTTTAGAAATTTAAAAGGAATTCTGTTGTCTGATCAAAAAAAAAAACCTACATTTGGAAAAGTCTGAAAAATTATTCAATAAACATGTTTTAAGACATTGCAACAAAGTCAAAATTGTCCTATGTATTTAAAAAAAAAGTGTTTCCCCCTTTTCACTGAAAAGGAATATTGGCTTCAAATATCAGTTATCAGCCTCCTTTACAACTAATAATCGACATCGGTATCAGCCCTGAAAAAATCGGTCTATCTATAACACACTTAATGACAATAACAATAATAATGTAAATAAATACAAATAATATGATAATACTGATGATGTTGTTTTTGTTGATGTTTCTGATACATTCAATCACCAACATAAAAATACCCCGAAAGAGAAATTCAATAACTTACTATTTTCCAATCTATTTTCATTTCCAGATCAAGTCTAGCACAAAGCACAGTTTATGTGTGCATGGGTGAAGTTTTCTTTCTTTCTGTAATTTTGTAGACTATCTGTAGACTTGGGCATAATGGGGCGTTTGCACCATCGTGGGATGGAACGAAGCTTTTGCCCGTCCAATCGTAGTGGCATCCCTCATTTGTATTAAAGGGAAAAATAAAATTTTGGGAGCTTTTAACCATGTTAAAATGCTATTTCCTCACCAAAAACATGACCAAAGTTGTGTTTTCCTCCATTCACCCCTGTTATTCTGCTCTCCAAGCACCAGCCCCTCCCAACCTGAGAAAACAAGCTGTTGGCACGGTTTGACGTCATTGCGTGCGGCCCCACCCCCGCACCGCCTCTGCGGACTAAACGCACGCCCACTTTCTCCGTGACCTCCCTCCATAGGATAATGACAAAAGTAGCATTTATCATCAAACATTCTGTCCAAATGAATTCAAAGCAATCAAAAATCCATTGGCTGACGCTGGTGTAAACTACAACTAAATAATTTGCACTAATGAATAAAAATGAATGGATGATGCAGTGGATAGTGCGCTTGACCCATAAGCAACAGGGAAGGGGTTTGCGACCTGCTATGGTGCTTTTTTTCTCCTCCTTTTTTCCTCTAACCTCTCTGCTCACCTCCTCTTCCACGATTCCTTGCGGCAAGGACCCGTTTTGATTCAAAAGCACCCCGTGAAATCGAGAGTCCCTTTTGAAAAATCGGCTTAAAACCTATCTGTGTGTTTCGTGGGCGTTGCGCGAAGCAGCCGGCTCGGTCGACGTCGTGAGAGGGGGCGCGGCAGCCACAGGGGAAGAGGTGGGGTTTTATGGACCCGAGCGTTTGACTTCCGGTTAGAAAAATAGCCACCGGAATAACTCATATTTCATAAGAAATTACATCGCAATTGTGTCAAAGGTAAGATTTCATCATTATCAAAGATGTCTAAATCTTAACTTTTTTTTTTTTTTTAACCAAATTGGTGATGTGCTGGGGGACTGCAAATTCATAAGCACACTAGACTAGACATGCCCCGGACATGCACCCGTTTTACGCCCATCTCTGAAAATAGAGCATGCGTTGTCTAAAGTCTAGACATCAAATCACCAAATATTTTGTATGTAGCTGTTAACTTGCTGATGATGTTTACCACTTAATATTATAGCAGTATATTAAGTACTGAAATTATCGAGACGTGTGTGTGCACGTGTGTGTGCACGTGTGCCAGCATATGCATCATTTCAACCTTGTAGACATGCTGGGTCCCTTGTGTGTGAGTCTAGTGCCCCCCCACACCCCCCTTCCTTCCAGACACCATCTCAAGCAGGCTGCCGAAAAGCAATCTCTCTGCTAAGTGATTTGTGAGAAGTGTCACATTCTCACCTGGTTGTAATTGCCTGCTGTTGTCGCTCAGCTGCAGTGATAGGTGCTTGTGAAGCGAGACAGGACAAAGCAGGCGGGATCGGACTAATGTGAGCAGCGTGTGAGAAGGATTGTCAGAATTGAAGCGAGCGCTCCATATATCCTTACAGTATATTAAAAGCCTTTAGGGTCTAAACATGTGCACGTGTGCGTATCATTTTCCTCAAAGATTGTGTGGCATCTCAGGGTCAAATCTATAACAGAGTACACAAGAGGGATTAGTGGATGTGTTTGTGGATAATAGCGGCATTCATTTTCTCAAGCACTCCTAGCATTTATTACGGCTGATAAAAATTTTGAGTGTACGGCTAAATGTCTGCTGAGAAAAGATGGCAAGTCTATATTGTAAATAAGAGACTTGCAAGTTATGTTGTCCCATAATTCTAATGCAAGTGGACCTTGTTTATTATTTAGGTTCTCTTAGCTTCACATTCCTCACACCAGTGGTTCTTACTTCTGTTTGTCTACGAAATTTGGACAAAGTTACAACACATTTCAGAGTATTCTTATCTGGTGATGTATTTTTTCATCACAAAAAGGATTATTCGAACCTCGACTTTAATTGTCTTCTTTGGTGTTCGAGACTTTTAAGGTTATTGAGCTTACTAGTGCTTTCTATTTTTTTTTTTCATTGATCCTTTCGCTCAAATTTAGGATTGTTTTTGACTAATAATGGACTCCTTCAGTTTTTTTCAGATCTCCAAAACTTCAGTTAAAAAGCTACCAAATGTCAACTCAATACATGATATCAATTGCAGACTTTTTTTCTCCGTTCGTCTTGGAGCAACAAAGTAATGGACCAGACCTAGCCAATTAACCTCTTGTTAGTCAATCATCCAAATACTTGTACACCCCTAAAAATGCAGGTTGTTACTAAATGTAAAATAACTCCTCCACAATACTAATGCCAATTTTTTTGTAAACATTTTCACTTCAAGCCAGTCACTTGAGTCTAAACTTCATAGCATAGCAACTTTTCAATGACAGTAGGTAGACCGAGGCCAGTTGTATCACGGGTAAGATGTCACATTGAAATGTTCTTCTCCACCAGAGGGCGCAACAAGTGGAAAACTTGTTTTCTTCGTATAAATGGTCAGATGTTGTGTACTGTCTGAGAAGAGAATAGCACATTCTGAGCTGACATGAGTGCCAGTTATCTGTTTTGCACAACCCAAAGTCAAATTTGTCAAATTCATATATTTTGTGTTGTACAGTACATAGACAAATTCCAGCAGCAAATCATGTGGACTTGTTAGAGGAGAGATTCAGGCATCTTGTCGTGCCTCAGTCACTGCTCTGTTTTAAGATAACTTTAAACTAGAGCAGGAATTAGCCAATATGGTAGTTTGGGGCAACTTGTCTCAGTCATTTTGGGGTTTGTTGTCACATGTGCAAAGAATGGGCCAATGAAAAATGTACCTGTGGCAACTCTGTTTACATATGCCAGAATTGTTATTCAGATGATGAGTCTGAAGAGTAAGGAAATTAGTTTGCCAGGTTTTGTTTTATTTAAAAAAAAAAAAAAAAGATTTTCCAGTTGTTGGAACTACAGTATGCACACATCAGGACTGGTTTAAGTTTCATGGTGAACCATCCATCCATGAACAAAAAAGCTTTATTTATTTATTCTTTTTAAATTCAATTTAATCTCAAAGTTCCTGTTTAAGGGAAGCAAAACAGGTATTTGAGGCTGAGAACTATGACCTACATGCCAGCAGTTCCTAAGGACATTCATCTATTTCCTAATATTTTATGCTAAAGTTTACTCAATGACTATATGGTAAATTCTCAAGATCAATGCTAAAAAATTTCTCTGGCTGTAAAAACAAACAACAAAAAAAAGGAGAAAACGGATATTTTTGTCCTTGTTTTATTAGTTGCAAAATCCAGTGTGACATCTTACCCATATAGTGTGACAACTTACCCATTGGTGGGGCAACATGTCACGTGTTCATTCACCTCTATTTGATGGCTTATAGCTCTGCACTGACACAAGGAATAAAAATGACATGAATACAAAAAATATACCTTAGACTTTGATCTTTCATCTGGTATACATTTTGTTTATGTATGATGTATTGATTCCCAGAAATATATAAAAGTATAAAAAGTGATGCAACTAGCCCCGGTCTCCCCTACAGGTCTTGTGAGACACTGCAGAATATAAAGGATCCATCCATCTATTTTATATACCACTTTTCCTCATTAGTGTCACAGGTGTGCTGGAGCTGACTTTGGTTGAGAGGCAGAGTAAACCCCGAAGTGGACACCAGCCAATCACAGGGCAGGGCTCATATAGATGAACATAGACAAACAAGCATCCATGCTCACATTCATGCATGCCTAAGGTCAATTTTGAGTCTTTAATACACCTAAGAATCTTTTTTTATTTTCATTCTTTTTTTATGTTTCGAATGTCGGAGGAAAGTGGAGTACTTTACTTCCCATCTTTGTTCTTCAAAGGAAAATTCCACAATGCTAAACTAAAATATAAATATTAAGAAGGCAGGCTAGAACTTGAAAAATGAACAATGATAGTCCCATGAAGAATTGAGCCAGCAAGTCAGAGCTGAGCTAATATATGAGACGGTGAGACACACGGTAAATATGAAGAAGAAGAGGGCAGGGCTGACGTTACTGAAGTGAAACCGCCGAAAGCCAAATTGAGGCAGACAAACAGAAAATCAATTGCCCAGCGGGGGTTGTGACACACATTACCGGAATTGTAGAATACACATTTCCAGTTGGGTTATTTGAAAATTGCAACTTCTTCTGCTTATTTCTTGTCTTCTATCTGTAATTTCCACTTAGCTGTATCCTTTGGTGTCCTCGCTCTGTCGATTTTCTGTTGAAAAAGGTCTCAAAATCGTTACTGGGTACTGATGTTGCGCAAAGCTTCATGCTTGAAGGGTGGAGCACAATTGCTTGATTTGTTTGTATAATATTTGGAATTCTGATGTAAAGTCAAAAGGGAGAAATTCTTTTTTTTGTGTTGGTACAGTCGAACAAGTTGGTCCTCGATGATTAATTGCAATCCATATATGTGGGATTGTTTTTTATTGGAGAACCCCAAATGAGCAGCTTTTGGGACAGCCGGCATATTGAGCAGTTATTTTTTGTTTCACGGAACTTCTAATTATCTTGTAATGAAATATGAGCAGAGCAAATGATAAAAGAGGTGACGCTAATTGGGAGTTACATCTCTGCTTGTGTCCTTTAGGTTATTGCAAAACTATAGTACTTCCCGTTGTCATAATAATTTGCAGTGGGTGCACACAGTCCCTTGCGAGTGTATGGATATTTTTCTTTGCTTAAAAATGTGTTAGAAACATTTGAAAACATGCATCTCTTGCATAACTAACCCCACAGAGTTTAGTAATTGGGATTATGATCTGATGCCATTCTATGCCCAATTTAACTTACATCTAGAGATAGTTGGGATCAAACAACTCAGTAATTTCTCTCCTTTGTACCCATGCGTACTCCCGTTTCGCCCAGGCTGCTTCCTTCATTACTTTACAAAAGGATGGTCATGTGGACTATAATAAGCAACTTTTGCCTCATCTCTTGGTAGTATGAGATAGTTAAATCACTGTGTTTTGATGAGGATGTGGTGCTAATGATTCATGTCTCTCCATAGTCATTAGTGACAGATGAGGATGATGGAGTTTTCTGTCTCCACGTTGATGGAACATTTTCATTTCTAAGGAGGGCCTTAACGTCTAGGTCTCGCTCTGTTTTTACATCTGTAGTTTGCTTTCTCTTGTTAATCCCAGTGGTGTGAGTAAGTCACATTTGTGCAAATGCAAGTAAGCCTTAAATCTTAATTTTCAATTTTAAAGCAAGTTCACTCAAGTTATTGTGGGGGGAAAAAAAACACTCTCACCACTGAAAGGCGCAATAACTGACCGGGAATTGGACATAATGTGACGCAGGATTGTTAACGTATGCCTTTTAAACTAAAAAGAAAAATCTTTCCGTAGTTTGAAGCGCAAGTTTTCATCCAACCGTAACTCGTTTGTTGCCGTCAACATGGGATGCGCTCTGCAGTAGTCCTTTTTTGGGGAATTTGAATAACCGAATGGCACATGAGTTTCTGAATAGTCGGAGTGAAGCACCCACGATTAGCGGGGTGAGTCCAGCAGCTCTGTTTTGCTGTTCTTGGTCTTGTTTTCCATAAAATTGATTTCCTGAAAAGATTCGACTTATACTCCAGAGCGACATACAATCCAAAAATTTGGTAAATATACTTTAATTATATTGATGAATACAGATGTTATTCCCAAATTTAGCATTTTACGAATGTATTATATGTAAAATTGTTACTGTGATGATAAAATACTAAAATATTCTGTATATGAGAGTAACCATATGTACAGTAGTCATCAGATTTAAAAAAGACACATTCCCTCCACCCAAAAAAGGATTTACTAGTGTGTGTGTTGATGGGTGATTGACAGGTTTTAACTTCATGCATTAACATTTTCTCCTTTAGCAACTATTACCTCGCTCAGGTCAGGGGTAAAAAAAATAAAAAATTGGAGAGACATTTTTTTTTCTATTAGAATGTGCAATCATTAACAAATACAGGAGTATGGAGCCACAATTGAATTAAAAAAAAAGAATGAATATATCATTCTAAATCATATTTTTCATGTACTAGACAAGGAAGGTTTAAGGAGCAGAGAAATGCTATAAAAGAGAGCAAGTGATGATTAGAGCAGATGAGCCTCACACTAAAATTTGCTTTAAGTGAACTCCATCTAGGAGGGAGTCGAAATAAATCATTTTTACCACACAAAGACTGATCTGGATGAATGTTATATGCAAATTCTGGCAGGATCACATTCATAAATCAGCAACAGTGACATTGCTGAATGATGTCAACAAACATGACCTACAAGTTCCTCGTCCCAAAATGGGGTTCCGTATCTAATGAATGTAAACATCCTCATTACCATGTCAACGAGGAAAGTCACATCGATGCCTCTTCTGTGCTTTGTTGATGATCGAGGTAGAAAATCAGTTTATATGATGAAATCTAGACAAATGGATGGAAACACAAATTGCCAAATAGACTATTAAGAATATGGTCCATACTCACTTTTATGAAAGCAAAACAATTTAAAATGCTAACTTTGTATTTAATGACTAGCTTTTGTGGTCCACTTCATTTATTTTCAAATCAGCTCTATTTATATATTTTACAGTGTCCATTGGAATTACGCTCACATTTTTCATGTCTAAAGGATGTAAGATGTACCTGACACAAATTAAGGTAAAGATAATCAGTGGGTCGCTACAAGTTAAAGAATTTGAAGTTTAACTTGCAACGTTGTCCGCTGCGGGCTCATTGATTACACTATATTTTGTAGCTCGTTTATATTTTGTAGCCTCTTACTTGTTATAGTCCAAGATTTGTTATGTATCAAGCAACATGGTTTTGCGTGTCAGTGTTGATAACAAGTCAATTTAATGGTGTGGGATTAAATCATCCATGACAACTGATGATATAGCTGTTTTGTTGTAAATTATTTTTTGCCAAGGCTCAGAATAGATAAATAGCGACTTCCCTTCTCTGACTTGTATTATTTTATTTATATGTATTTGTAAATGTTCTAAAGCTATTACAGAGAATATAGAGAGCTGTTTGGAGATTAATTTGTTGTATTTGTTTCATTAGTGCAGACTGTAATCACTTAAGAGTCTATTGCTCAGTAGAGGAAGATGTGGATCTTTTTAATGGAGACATCTGTTGCCAGGAAACACATATTGACCAAATATAGCAGCACTAGATCACATCAGTGACAGACAGCTCTGCTTGGTATTACTGTATTAAATATCCAATCCGGTCCTCTATGGTTGGCCACATACGGAGTTAAGCTGTAGACTGTGGCAGATGGGGACGTTGGCCATCCATACTTATCAATGACATGCTACCCATTCAAGGTCACGCATGAATGTAACCACCAAAGGCCCTTCTCACTCGCTGTAAATATATGCAGCATTTATGACAACCACTGTTCCAGAGGTCAGCCGGGGGATACATTCAGTAATGACGATGGTATACGTCTCTTTCAACGTTGCTTTAATTTTCAACAGCTGTCGGCTGAATGGGGATTTGTTGTCAGCAAACCACTCATCTTGTTTGATTTACAAGGATAATGTATGTGTAGTGAAGAAAAGAGTTTTAGTTCAAGAAATACAATTTTAAGTTTGGTTTCTCCTGATGACTGAAACCTGCCTAAAAAAAAAAATCACTGTACTATGCTGGCATATACGGAAGCGTATTGCATTCACTTGAAAAAAAAAAAGTCCTGTTTTTCTGACTCATTTTTTGGGGGGAGCGTTGTTTTTTTAAATATTTTTCTCCCCTGTTTATTTTTTTATAATTTTTTTTTCTGTTTTTTTTTTACAAATATTTTTTTCCCTGTTTTTCTAAATAATTTTTTCTCCTGTTTTTCTGAATACTTTTTTTCAGCCTGTTTTTCTGAATATTTTTTTGACCGAAAAAAAATCAGTAAAACTGAAAAAAATATTCAGAAAAACAGAAAGAAAAAAAAATAATACTCAAAAAAAACAAAGCAACCCTAAAAAATTAGTCAGAAAAACAGGATTTTTTTTTTTCCAAGTGAATGCAATACGCTTCCGTAGGCAAAGATGGACATGTTGGACATGGTTTGATTATCATTATAAAGGTTGGGGGGCGGGCAATGATAGGTCTGTCCAACTAGAAAGGGAAAAAAAATGAAATTAATTTCTTGGTGTGAATGCTTGGAATGAAGTGGAATGGATCTTTATTGTCATCGTCCATGCACAGAAGTACAGAGCAACAAGATTAACAGGCAGAGCTTGTCCCAGAAACATAAAAAATAATGACCAACAGATGGTGACAGAACGGGAAAGTCCATCAATTTGCCACTAAGGTGCCCCGAGATCTAGATTGAGGAAAGAAACCACTAGGAAGGATGAAAAACTATGATTGAGCTATGCTCCTTTAAAGGGATACTCAACCCTAAATCTTTTTTTTTTTTTGCTGATAAACTATAAAAACGGGTGTCTACAAATGCTGTCTACATGTTCATGTATTGAGGGAGCCAGCAGAAAGCGGTGGAGTAAGACTGTGTGTGCATATGTTATTGTGGATGTGTGTGCATATCAGTGTCCCAGCTGATAAGCATAATGTCTCATTGCCCTGGAGACAACCTTCAGTCCATGAACGCATCCCTTCCAGGAGAGAGTCCAGATAAGGGTTGTTTTGGGAACACGCCGACAATAATATCAGATGACTTTAAGTTCCGAGGGCAATAATTCGCTGAATTTGCTTTTTTTTTTTAGGACGATTCACCAATGTTGCCACGTTGTTGACCTTTTGTGCAGTGTCTCTCAAGAGTGAGTTCACTTGTTTCCTGAGTCTGAGTGTTGGCGGACCGTCCCACACCATCCAGAAAATCGGAAGTTTGTTCCAAGCAGAAAAAAACAAATTGAATTCCTATCCAAAAATGAACATAGAGTCCATTACACCTTTTGGTCTTATTATGTGACTCCGTTGTGACTGTGAGATTTTGCTAATACAATTATTTTCTGCTTATATTTTTTCTATACAGGAAGAAGCGATTTTGTACTAGTGTGTATGTGTGTGAACATTTGTGTTTCACTGTCAGCTGCAGTTAAAGTGAATGGCAGTATGAGGGCAAAAGGGTTAGGTCTGTCTTCTGTAAATTGCTCTCTTCCGAGCAGCAAGGGCCCTCAACTCCCCCTGAGTATGTATGTGTTTGCCCACACCAACCACACACAGTAATAGCCCTCAGGGTTAATTGACCACAAGCAGTGCACTTGTTCCTCCAAATAGACATTCAGAGTTTGGGTCTCCCTCCGCACCCTCTGCTCTGACCTACGCACGATATCATTATCAGTTCTCTCTGTCACTCTCATCCCATGTGACTTTTTAAACAGAAATACGTGCTGTGACAACATTTCTAGACAACTTTCGATGCCCTCCAATTAACCTAAAAACTTGTTCTCTCTATACAGTTACATTATGTACTTACTTGTATGCGACTTTTATTTTTTCAAAGTTCCCATGAATCAGCCAGGCATCCTTTTTCCTTGACACATCCACTTTTTGTTACATATCAATAGCAGCCAGCTGGGGTTGTTATTAACAATGGAATTAATTCTTGCATTGTGCTATTACTCGCATTTCCCTTTAAGGAGCGTGTCCAAACATCCCCCAAGACTACTTTTTCCCGATCTACAAAAAGTGACCATCCTGCTTTTCAAAACCGGTCTGTGTATACTCTTCTAATGTACTTAAAAGTGCTGCCCTATTGAACTCAGTGTATTCATGCAATGAGCGGACGTCAAGAGACCTTTCGAATTGTAACATATTTGGTCGAAAGTCTCCCTATTCTCTCCTACTCACATTGCCTGTACCTTTACCATTTGGGCGTTTGCTTGTTTAGCTGTGACATCTTTTCATTAAGCACTGCATTCTGTTTCTTTCTGTTGTGCAATGTCACACTGTCATCATTAATAACGGAGCAATCATTTTTCATCAATCAAAACCAGATGAAACCATATGACAAAGCCATTTTTTTGGTCATAATTATCAGTGGTTGTTCCGTTTTTTTTTTTTTTTTGACAGGGTGAAGATGATCTTGAGTAACTGACTAGAGGAGCCATTGCAATAAATCTAAGACAAGCCATGCAAAAGCATTTGGGGATGTCACCATTAATTACTTGCAAAAAAAAAAACAATCCCGTTAATATGACACGTGTCATTTATCTATACTACAGTTTTTGCAAGATGACGTTTAATTGTATGAAAAATGTACAATGTGCGCACGTGTGCCTGACCAATCTAGTTAAAAATGTTGTGCTGATGTAGTTTTCTTAATAGATTTCAAACATTAACTTGTCTGTCATATCGCTGGCGTCAGGCGGAATTCTTGTATGTCCAAAATTAGCACTTTCAGGAGACCCACAAAAGGGCATGTTTATTCAACCATTAACATTGCATCATCAAACAGAGCAACATTTTCAACACTTTACATTGGTCAATAATTTGAAAATAAATAAATAAATAACACCCACAAATGTGGACTGACCAATGTAACACATTTTGAAAAATATTAAATTTACCAAATTGTGATATAGGAGGTTAGGGCCCGATGCCAGCCATAAGCAATGTCTAGTTCTACAGCCCAACATTTTGATTTCCTAGGAATGTTTTTCTTGCAGGGGTTTATAGAAATACATACAGAAGAAATCGTCACTATAGTGAGCTACCTACAGAACGGGCCCGAGCTCCTCATGTTGTCATTGGGGGCTATTAGTTGGTGACCACTGATCCAATGGTTTGCATGATGGTGTAGGACATTGGTGCCCAAATTACGGCCTGGGGGATATTTGCGGCCCACTGTTCATTATTGATGAGTAGTACACAAAATAAATGGATAGTTCCACAGATAATACATTTTTACTTGCCCCGATTGGATGACAATTGGATGTACAGGTAATGTTTGAGCCCTTCCTGTGTAAGATTGTGAAAACCTGGCACAGTACACCTAGAAAAACATGGAGATGCAGTGTTGAAAAGGGTTTTTGTCATCGGTGATGTGAGAAGAATCCTTCTTGTGACTGGCTCCAAGTCGGTCCTCTAAATTGCGTTGCTGAATAGACCATGTGTCTCAATCATTTGTTGTCATTTGAAAAATGTTTACACAAGCGGAAAAGTTTTGTCGGCGCTGCTTTGTATGCTGATTTGCACCTACCTTTCAGATGTGGTATTTTAAGACGCAAAACGTGGCAGCTCAATTCGTCTCAGGTTTGATGAGTCACTTTGCACGTGCTTGATTCATCTATTTACGTATAGTTCACCCACAACGTGCCAAATAAACTGCTTCACAATTCGCAGATACAATCCTGGTTGCACATGTTTGTGGATGAGCTTCCACATTATTTTGCATGCGCAATCAATTCTGCAGCCATTTATGTACGTACGTACAAACCTTTATTAAATAAGGCCCTAAGCGTTTGCAGTTTTCACATGCCAGTCATTTGCTGGAGATGGGGATTAAAAGAGTTATTTATTTTAATAATGAGCTAATTCTTGGAAAATGGAAGTGAGTGAGTTTACGAGTCAAAATGTAAAACTTAAACGCATTATTATAGTTCATATTAAAAAGGTTTAGGGGAAATATCGCTCTTTGTAATTATTTTTGTGACTGTAACACCCATTGCATGATTTAAAGCAGGATGAGTGAAGGTAAATATAGTATGTGTTAATTGACTGACTATGTTAATTACATTTATTTTTTTGTCTATAAAACTTTAACAAAGTCTAAAATTCACAATAAACTACCTTGTAAGTATAATTGTATAATACCATGTCATGTGTCAGTCCATTCTTCCGTCCCACTTCTATCTCACATATCTTCACTACACCCTAAAAACAGTTAGGTCAAAAATAACCCAAATTGGGTCAAGAATAGAATGATCCAACTTTTTTAGTTATTTGACCAAAAAAGTTGAGTAAAATTGAACTACAAACCCACAAAGCAACCCAATTGTTTGGGTTGTTGTGTGGGTTGTTCATTTGACCCAACTGTTTGGGTTAATTGAATAACCCAAATAAATTGGGCAAAATAAAATAAAAAAGAACCGACCCAACTTTTGGAGTTATTTAAACCAAAAAGTTGTGTCAAAGTAAATGAATAACCCACAAAGCTACCCATTTATATGGGTTGTTTTGTGTGTTATTTGTTTGACCCGACTTTTGGGTTAAATTGAATTACCAAGAAAGTTGAGCCAGTCCCTTTTTGATCCAGTGTTTTTAGAGTGTAGGGTTGTCCTGGGGCTTTCCCAGCTGACTTGGGGCCAGAGTCAGGGTACACCCTAGACTGGTCACCATCAACATTGATGTGTCTTTTTGTCATTTTGGATGTACGTGCCAACATACAACCCTTGATGGGCTTCCACTGTTGGGCTCGGTTAGCATTAGTGGCTAATCATGGCAAATGAACGCTAGCAGGGATGCTAGATTGGTGCGAGTTGGCATTAACTGGTGCATTAGCAAGTGTTGGGCAATTACTTTAATGATTTAAATTGGACTCAGATTCCCTTCTGCACAGGAAGTGGAGGGGAGAAATGTAACAATGATTATGATTAGGCTGCTAATTATAGTATCAGCTCAGTGCTGCACATATGCTTAGGCAGTCTGTTTATTTAGATGGCAGGGATGTGCTGATTGCGGCATTTTAGTGTGCGTGTGTGTGTGTACGTGTTTATTATGTATTTGTGTATGAGAGAAAGCGAGAAGGAACTTACAAACTGCTCAAAGCCATCTTTGTTTGATAAATGTTCCAATGTAAAGTGTGATGTTTTTTTTTTCAATAAGCTTGTTTAAATATGATACACCTGAAGCAAAAGTGAGTGAGGAAAGTGAGGATATTTCAGCACTACTTCTGCCATGGCTGCTTTGTTCTACTGTAGAATTACCTGAGATTTGCCAGAATACTGAAATTATTTGAAATACAACAGAGGATAGAAAAAATATAAAATACAACATTACTTGACACACATTATTGGCACATTTTTAAAGCTATGTGTAGGATTTAGTGCCATCAAGTGGTGAACTAATTGAATGCAATGATTTTAAAGTATGCAGACCACACTGCCTCAGATAAAACCACACTTCGCAAGCCTGATACTAATTATGACCAATTACGAGCGAGCATAAGCTAGCCTGAGCAGCGAGCAAGAGTGGCTAGGAAATAACTTGCTGGGGGCTATAGCAAGTGCAGCAGGAAAAGCTAACAAATGGTAGTGTGAGCAAAGCATAGGCAGACAAGCGGCTGGAGCCCGAATCACGGAACTAAGCGATGACCGGCATCAACTGTGGAAGGTAAATGGCGGTTGACGCAGCGGGTCCGACATTAGCTGCAAGCACCACCAGAGGCTAACTACTGCAGCAGAAAGATGGCGGTGAAACATGTCAGCCTCCTGTAAATCATGGCACTACCTATGTAATATATTTAGTGATTAGACCTGTGATTATATGAAGAAAAAAAGGACATTGATGTAAAAGAACATATTTTTGGCACATCATTCATATTAATAGTGGGTTTTTTTTTAAACGAAAAAACACTAACAAATGAAAATAAAAATTCTACACACTGTTGCTTTAAAATCATCTGTCATTGGGTTTATGGGAAAATGTTATGTGTGAAAAGTACTAGTGGTGTCAGTAATAGTATCGGTGACTACTCAAGAGTTGAGTACTCGTAATGTTATCGGTCTGAAAAAAAGTGGCATTGAACATCCCTAGTCAATATATTGACGTGACACTCTCTAGGTTTTTTAATTTGACATGCTGAAAACAGTGTGCATGTTATAATTATCTCTCTTTTTTTTTTAAATATTTATTTTCTTAGCAGCATTTGTGTACCGTTGTCTCGTAAGATTTAATTATTTTAGTACATGAATCTCCAAAGCATTTCCAAGGGGTTTTAACAATTGATAAAGAGTTTTTAGTAGCACAAAATACATTTTAAATTGGCACTTCAGCAAAAAGGTTGCCAAACACTGCTCGACAGTGTTGGTTGCTATGGTTCACACTCGTAGTGGATGTTCTGTCTCTATGGTTACTCAGTATTGTTTATTAATATCATAAAAGCTACTTGATGTATTCATGCAGGTGCTATTTTAAGCTTTGCTGGCACGGCCCTCGGTTGTCTACTGATGTGGATTACGAGGACGGAGTATGTGACCTCGATGTTCCCGAGTTCGAGTCTGAGATTCAGTGACAGGAAAAGTTAGCAAAGTGCACCTCCATGCTCCCCACAGTATGTGCCAAGCTGGGGGTTCGCCCATCACGCTTGACCCAGCTGTTGACACAATAACTATTAAAAGCCTTTCTACTTATTTTTCTTCTTCTTCTTTTTCTTCTTCTTCTAATCCCAACCATGTTAGACATGAATTAATTGCCTTTTCTCTAAATGTGCCAGATTGGGTGCCCCTTAAAAATTTTGTGCCACTGAGAGCTCTGAAAATAGATTCACTCGTTCAAATGAGTTTTTATTTTGGGTAATATCCATTTAGCAAATTGCATAGTGACAGTGACATGCCACAGGGTTAAGGTTATGAGGCTAAGTATAAGGTAAATGTCAGAGGTGAAGTCAAAGTAGAAGAATTGAGACATACTGTACAGTATACGTATAGGTCCAATTTGATCAACATTGCAATAGTTGTGGTGACAAAAAGGAAATAACATAAATTGGCTTTATATAGTGCACTTTAAGTGGACTTCTTGTGCTTCAATCTAGTTTTTTTTTCCTTTTGTTTTGATGTTTATTTTTCTAATTCATCTAATTTCATGTAGCTTTTAAAGAGAGATTGCTAGTTTTTTTTAATTAGTCTGTATTAATTTCAATATTAGTTTATGTTTTTAATGTGGGTTATTTGTTGAGTATTTGATTTTTTTTTTAAATGTCACAGCAAGTATTGTGTACTTAAACAAAATATTACAACAAAAATATGAACCTACTAAAAGATAAGCATCCATCCACAATTCAAACACAGATATTGGCACACAATTTTGAAGTGCAATAAGTGCAGTTCATAATACTGCTTCTAACACTACATTAGATTCGTGCTTCTCAATTAGTTTCTGTTACACAAAAAGGAAGAACATATTTTGCGCTCCCACCCACAAACTCTGTGACTACAAATACTCATATCATATAATTTGTCTTTAATAATTGTTATAGGTACACCATGTCACAACATTGCATCCTTATATAACAATAAAGACAATTTAAAAAGACATACAAATCTGCGAATAACTTTATTTATATTGTTTGTCTCACAGTTTAGTTTGGTCCACAAAAAGTTTGATTACTGTTTTCACACCTGATCAAATGAAATGTGCCAAAGGGGGGAACCAAATTGGCCGGAATAGACTCCAGTCTAGAGATTTAATTCCAGGTGAGTTAGAAGCTGGTGGTGGGTAGAATGCATCATCACACTGAGCAGTTCCACCCCTAAATCAAGTCAATATGTTGGTATTCAAATGATTTTCCTGGCTATTTAAGCTTGATCAAATTAGCACTGTTTTTACCTGGGGTTTGACATAAAAATACAGGTTGAAACAGCAGCATCGCAGTTCCAGTCTGGAAGAGACATAACATGCATTTGCTACATATTTGGGAAGGACTTTAACAGCAGAAACAACACAGAAGGACAACATGTTTTTTTGACGTAAATGATGGATGAGTCATACTTCATCGTATTATGGACAAGTCCATGGATGGTACGCTTCAAGTGGACATTATACTACTCTGAACACTTGACCCCAACTTAAGGGGATACTGTGGCACTGTTGTGCTCTGATGGGTAATATTGCTGGCAGGGCTTTGGTTCGTTTGTCCCCTCTGAGGGAACAGTCACTGCGAAAAATGCTAAACTGTTCTGATTTATAACCTCTGTCCTACAATGAAACATTTATACTGGGAAGGTAGCGGTCACTTTCAGCATGGCAATGCCCTCATCCATATCCACAAAAGAAGACTGCGAGATGAGTGATGTGTTGGATGCCTAACACTGCAGACAGTGAAACCAAAAGCAGACTTGAGTGCAGCAAATCTGAACGATAATGTGTGAAATGATGGCGTTAAAGAAAAAATAAAGGGAGGCAGTGAGTTTCTGTTGACCTATTAAATAGTTGAGTTAACTTGTTTATACTCTGTTGCTAAGCATTTTAATCATGATTTGAATGTTTTATCATATATTGATTGATTATATATAATTATAATTATTGATTATAATTTGAAAGTGAAATACAGTGCAACTTGTGCCATGCGTAAATTCTATGCTCATTGTGATATATGATTAATGTACAAAACAAAATATTTTTTCTAGTTTGCCCTTGACAGTGTCTTGCTTATTGTCCATGAGCAAAAGTTATATTTGTCCCTCCTTCATCCCACCGCAAAACCATTCACCTAAATGAAGTGACGATTTGCAAAGATGCAAATTTAATTTTTAAATTAATCATTCGCTTGGCTGCAAACAATAAACGGATGTATGTCCTTGACACAAATACAAGACAATAAAAGCTTTATATTTGCAATATGAGACATTCTTACATGGTAGGAGGAGACAAATACACAAAGTAAATTATACCTAACTGATGCACAGGTGCACAGGACACTCTTTTCAGAATGAGATTTTAAAAAAAAAAGGGTACTTCATTTGAGCACGTACCATATTTCCATTCTTCAAATGTTCTCATCCTAAAACAGACATAATATACAAGTCACACATTCTGACAGTTTCATTGAGCTTTTTTATTGCATGGGAAACTACTGCCACTTCAAGAATGTCCTTCTGTGAGACGTTGATTGTTTGTATTAATAGAAACAGATGGTTAAAATACACCCAGCAACATTCAGACAATTCCAGTATGGGTGCTCTTTAAATAACTTACTGTACATCTTAATGCGGTTTGAAGTGACTTCATTTTGAATGACTTGAAAGCGTAGAACCTTTCCCTTCAGCACCAAAAGCATATCCACCCACTTTCTTCTATTTCTGTCCCATGTGTTCTGTTATCTGTTTCTTGCCTCCCACCCTTGGTCTTTTCCTGAAAAACCTGTTTGTGTGTGTGTGTGTGCATGTTGTTTTACCTAAAGGCTGCCCTGAAAATAAAATTAGACTGTATTCAGTATATGAAAAGTGGTTTGCTGTTGAGATCACTGATTAAAATGGAGCCTCAGTTCATACGTGCAGGCTTCAGAACAATTCAATTTAACAACTAGAAAAATTATCTAGGTGTAACAAGTGAGGTTTGAAGTCTGTTCTGGTGTACAAACACGCGGCCTTCCAATCTAGCCTTCAAATCTGGCCTCCGTTTCCATGGAGACGGGGCCCTGAGCGAAGGCGGCTTCCCAACACTTTCGTAGCCGACATTGCTCCGCTTTTCTTATACGCTGACTCGTCCGTAAATGCCAATAGCTGTACCAGGGGTTAATTTAAATGATGGAGGCGGACACCATTTTTAATCGGTGCTACTGGGAGGTCAATGGGACCACACACTTCCAGACTTCATGTTTAACAAAACAATAAATAAATATGGACAAAATGGCAAAGTATGTGCCCTAAATATATTTCATTTGTCACAGCACATTTTTCAATGCATGTATAAAAGTTCAAGCCCTCAACAACAAAGAGTTTAAACAATAAAAACAAATAACCTCATAGGCTAGTGTGATTTTATTTTATCTGTCAATGCAAAGTGCTCTCATTCATAAAAATTGCCTTTCAAGGATGGCTCAAAACTGCTAAACAGCAAAGAAAAACACATTTTCTGCAATTTGTCACAAAATTAAAGTTAATCTGAATGCTAGTATTATTCAGGTACTGTTAGGGCTACTCACACTGTTTCATAGGGCAGTATAAGACCCGGTGCAAACACAACTAACTTAAATATTCAAAATTTATTATTTCTTCTTATTGTAATGCTCTAATATGCATATTTTGAGTTTTTAATTATAGTTCCATTGCACCACTGTTGCCATTGCACTGTTTTTGCACTAAAATAAAAAGGCCAACAACATACTGTATGTATAATTGTATACTTGTCTACTTGTGTTTTTTACTTCAAATGATAGACTGCTTGAATTTATCCCAATTTTGTTAGATTTATTGATAATATGATGCTGTCCTTTTATGTTTTTGTTTTAGTCTTGCTGTATGTTGAGGACCACAATGGAAATAAGCCCTTGGGCTTTATTGTGTTTTGTCCTCAGTGATGCCTGACTGAGTGGAAGTTTGATTGTGCTGTATTCTATGATATCAATCAATAAATCAATAAATCAATAAATCAATAAATCAATAAATCAATCAACATATGCCTGCCATCTAGTGGCTAATGATGATTTTACAAATTAAAAGTACAGGCTACTGTAGAACCCCCTTTTTCTTAGGGGATTTTATTATTATTTTTGTAAACCCAAAAGATTAAAAAAAAAAAACACTGATCAAACTCCAATATAGATACATTAAAAAAAGAAACAAAATATATTTATTTATTTTTAATTGAAATTTTTTGGGGTGAAAAAAAGAATAGTATTTTGGGGTCCACTTTAGAAGAGGGAACTACTGTTTATAATCCCAGCCACCCCCTCATACACATATATTATAATTCTAAAATTAAATGCTAGAAAAGAAAAGACATTTGAGTTATGTTTTTTTTTCATTGGTAACCTGCAGAGTTGCTCAGAATAAAATATTATAAGGCAAGCAGTTATTGCCTCCCCTGCACAATCACACATACACAAAACTAACTATGCTTGGTATGTTCGGAGCATGGGACAATTTGTGGCTTCAGTGGTTTCCATTAGGAGTTGATAAGATTCAAAATGGGAACAGCTTCATTTAAATCGCTTAGGCATATAGCTGCCTTGTGAATTTTCATTCACCCCTCTCTGATTCTGCTGATAGCTACAGTCAAATAGAGATGCATGATTTTTTTAAATTGGTTTCATCATATGACTCAACATGTATTTTCCTTCACATATACAGATCGTCAAGATAGTCTGTATGTAAATGAGAATCGACTGTGTCAAAAAGCAAATGCATTGTCACGGATAATACATTTTTGCCTACTTGTGTATTTTTCACTTAGAACTCCACTGGTTACAAATTAAAATACACAAACATTGTTAAATATGTGATGCAACAGGAACATTCCTGAAAACGGTGACATATCTGACTTTCTTAACGGATCTGCTTGAATGTGGTATGAAGTATTCTGCAGGGATCCCAGTTCACACCCACGGTTGACGTGTCACAGAAACTTAAAACCTGCTCCCTGATTCCTACAAATTGCCCCTCTGCTCCAGTGTGTGCTTGCTGTGTTCATTCCTGCAATGGGTTAAATGGATAGGCCAAATATTGTAACGATGTACAAAGTGTCAAATGCATTGTGAGATGTATGGAAATTTGCCACTGAATTCTGATGAGATCATGCTGCAATGGGTCTTGCCGCTCCTCACTTCAGTCCAAACAGCAATCAAAACCAGTTGCATGGGACCAAATGCGTACTTAGGGAGACCGGAATCATGCAGAGAGGAGTAATAGATGCTGACGTGAGGAGCTCAGAAAAGTGAGCGTGAGAGTAGAGGAATGAAAGATAATAGTGGAAAGGTAGTACGAAGACAGGCAGGAAAAAGGTATGGAAAATGAATAAGAACATAAACAAGTCTCCAAGCTTCCTTCCCTTCCTTCAATCTCATATATAAATGTGATGGCTCTTCTCCCCATACAAAACCCCACAGGCAATTTAAAGAAAGTAGGGCAAAATGAAATATGGCCGCAATATAAAAACAACACTTCAGACACACAGCAGCCATATAAAGTGGTAACCTTTTGTGTGTGCAAGTACACACATGAGCAAGTGAGGAAGACAATTGAGTTTGAGAAAGGTGTGGGTGCAATGGGGCGTTATATGGGTCGCAAGGCAATTGTTTTATTAAGATCGAATGGAAAGTAGAATCTTAAATGAAATTTTACACTACTGAAATAGTTATATAATCTATCATGTTTCTTCCTCTTTCTATCCCTCTCATGCACATGCCCACACGCAACCTACACAGAAAACTCTTGCTCTGCTGCCGTCCCACGAATCTCAGAGTACTGTAACCTTCAGACACCATCATACTGCACCAGAAGGATTAAATCTCTCATAATCTGTCTGTGACATGTATGTGGAACATGATGGCTGGAAAATGAAGCTTGACCCAAATAAGAATGAGGGCACAAGTGCACTGGCACTACGACAACATAGATTAACTGTCACCATGGCCTGTGGCTGTCACCTCACCTATTTCCTAGGAATTGTAGTCGGAGGCATGAGTGAAGTAGACGATACCTAACCTACAAATTCTATTTCTTAGGTTTTTAGGAGTTCATAAAATAAAATGCAACTTTTAGTAAATCTAAAAATTTATCATTTCAAATATCGCCCAATTAGTTCAAAACATTTTTGCTCGTATTATGTTCAATAATTATTTTAGTAAAAGCCTATTAACTGTTACAGTAAATTTTGTACAATAAATTTTAGTCGATTTAGAGTAGGACCAAATAGACTCTGTTTTAGAGCAAAATTTATACTTGGAAGAAAGTGAAATGAAGAATTGAAAATAAATAAACAATTAAATAAATAAAAGTCAATTAAGGGTTGAGGAACAAACTCACGGCCTTCAGTCTGGGAAACTGCCACACTACCACCTGAGCCACGCAACACCTACTGTTTGCTTATATCCAAGAAGGGACTTAACCCTTGAGTGACATTAAAAAAAAAAAAAAAAAAAAACTCTCTTCCAAGTGTAAATTTTACTCAATCTAGGTTGGGACTTTATAGACTCAGTTTAGGGTAAAATTTACTCTACAGAATTTACTGTGAACAGGCAATGTTTCATTGAAAAGGAACTTAATATAGGACATGTACTTTTGAATTGCTTGGATTCAAGTTGACTGAGTTGATGACTGTGTCTATGCAACTTTAGAGGCATTTTGTTTATTTTTCTCCCAAATTTTTGGTGCGTATGACCTCCAACTTGAAGTTGCAGCTACAATAAATTGTCATTTATGTATTGTCAAGAGTCAATTGAAAAAAAAAAAAACAAGCTACACACACATCAATGACAAATATGGCTTCTTTGCTCACCCATGTCATTTGACCCTGTCAATCTCCTTCTACTACTTATTGTTATAGTATTATCTCATTAAAGGGGTGTTCTGAAAACACTTAACCAGCTGCCTTGCATTCATTCCCCCTGTTTCTCAGTTCACCAGCTTGCAAGTAACATCTACCAACCTCTCGCTCCCTCCTTGTTCTCAATCTAGCTCTTATACCAATTAGGGAAGCTCCTGTCACAGGAGGACAAGTGCTCTATTACCTGTGGAGATGACCCACTCATGGGTTAATTTGGATTGTGTGTGTGCGTGTGTGTATAATAAGACATGACTTCACTTACAGTAAAACTCAAGAGAGGAAGGGGTGCGGCAGCTGTTTGCTGTCTCTTACACGCAGCTGCAATACATTTCCTCCCAAGAGCTGTCTATCATTGCACAACTGGGATTTTGTGCAACAATACAACAATAAAAGTATGTCTTTGCTGCTAGATCTTGGTGACAAGAAAAATTGTTGAAGTGAGTTGAGGAGCTTTACGTAGACAAAATCCATGCTTTGTCGCAATCTTGTGGCATCTTTCAGCTAATTATGAACATTTTAGAGTGGGCCGTACTGTAAATATTTTTATTTTTATTTTTTTTTGGGGTGTCGAAATAAGTGTGTTAATTTTGAGTCATGACCGCCCCTTACTTGGAAAGCCTATAGTAAGAGAATTCCAGTCACACTGCAGTAGACACTTCCACGTCAAAAGTTAGCAGTATTACATTTAATAATAATGCATGTATTTGTGGAGAATGGGGTCAAGCTGTATTTTACAATTTTAAAAATTTGCAAAATTCCACAGGTTACTTCATGTTAAAGATAGATTGCTCTCAATATGAAAAGAAAAATGCACTGAGCTGTCACCAACATCTTAAAAATGCAATTATACCATCCGTCCGTCCACTCATCCATCCATCCATCTTCTACTGCTTATCCGAGGCCAGGAGCAGCAGCTTTAGGAGGTAAGCCCAGACTTCCCTCTCCCCAGCCATTTCAACCAGCTCCACCGGCAGGATCCCAAGGTGTTCTCAGGCCAGCCGAGAGACATATGTCCTGGGTCGTCCCCGCGGCATCCTGGCGGTGGGACATGCCCGGAACACATCTCCAGGGAGGCGTCCAGGAGGCATCCGAACCAGATACTCGAGCCACCACAACTGGCTCCTCTCAATGCAGAGGAGCAGCGGCTCGATTCTGAGTTTCTCCCGGATGGCTGAACTTCCCACCCTATCTCTAAGGGAGAGCCCGGACACCCTGCGGAGTAAACTCATTTCGGCTGCTTATGCCATCTAATGGCAGAAAAAAATATCTCAACACAAATCAATATCACACTTGTTTTTCTACAGTGCAGTACATCTTTTTATTTTTAACTCAATTTTCTGAATAATTATGAAATTAATGTATCAATGACTAAAAGATGCAGCCATATCTCTATTAGTTTAACATTTTTTCCCACTTTTATGTTGACAAGACTATGAAAACTCAGCAAAAAAAAAAATACTGTACAAACAAACTACTGAAGTCATGCAAATAATTACGATTAAAAAAAATTCGCCTGACATCCCTAAAATATTTTTTTTTCTTTACAAAGGTCTCAGTCTGCTTTGGAGTTTGACCAGTTGTAAATCGTCACATAGACAAACACAAAGTCAATCAGTGAACTGCAGCCAGGGGTGTCCTGGTGCCAAGTCCACATAAGGACAAGGTACAGTATTTATTCATTCCTGACATTCCTGAAGAAGCTGAATAACAGAGCATCACTTGGGTCTCTCCCATTCGTGTCATTCTGGGTCTAACTGTCAGTTAGCATGGAATCCCTCAGCTGAAGGAGGGAATCCCCAATGGGAGGTTTCTTCCCAGAAGGATCCCTGCCACAGGTGGTGAGCTATTGGAAGGGGGACCCATGTTTCTCTTTTTGGACTTTCGTCCTTGTTTCATGCCTAGCCACAAGAAAGCTCCGCATCAAGTCCTACCATCAGGCCAGGTCCCTGAGAGGGGCCCTGGTGACCAATGTTGGGCTGAATAAACCTGAGTCCAATCTTTTTCATCATCATAAGGGGAAAACAGATCTGTCCTATATCCACACACCCATTCATTCATTTCTTTTTTGCTACTGTTCAACAGGCTCACCCTAGTGTTGAGCTTCATGTTACCAGTGGAGGCCCCCGCTCCCTGCTCATGGGTTGAAATAGGGTGACACAGATGGGAGACTGGCACAGAGACAGAAAAATACATCACTGCTTAAGGATTCCAGCTTTTTTTGTTGTTGTTGAATCTTGGAACGCTCAGGGAAATCATCAACATGCAGGAATTTCTTGTAATAAAAAGCAATTGGAATTTGGTCAAAACTCAAAACCACTATGAATGAAGTGTAATACATGGATGAGGAGATGAGAGACAAAATACAATAATTAGAATGTAAAGCTTAAAACATACAACAATTATGAATATTTATATTGACTTAAAAAGCAGACTTATTTTCAAAGTTTGTTTGGTCTATTGTTATTTTTTTTTGAGTTACGGTTACAAAAGTTAAATATAGAGCCTCACACTCACACACTGTAATAAAAATGGAAATGTAGAGATGGGAAAATGAAGCCTCATGAAGCTTCATGAAGCACTTTTACTATTTTTTTTTACTCCTCTAGATGGTGCTCTTGGTTCAAATATAAAGGCTAGTGCAATGAAAATGTATTACATTTCCACTGCCTTTTTAAACCAATAGTGCCATCTAGAGGAGTCAAAAAATATCACAAGTGCTTCATGAGGCTTCATTTTCCCATCACTACAAATTAGTGTTAACTAACACATTGGATGGAAATGTAGACACACAGGTCCATCCAATCCTCGCTGACCTAAATGATTTTAAGTTTGCTATATTCATTTTCTGGGCCATTTTCCCAATTTTGCCACTTAATGAGTTTATAGTATTAGAAATATTATCAGTAATAGGATTCATTTGAAAATGTGTTTGCAACCACATATGACTTACAGTCAACTCATAGACCAAAACAATAGAAACACTTGCACAAAGAAGCAACATTCAATATGATATGTTGTATCAAATTAATTTACAACACTGTCAAAAATGTAATGGTCCAGTATATCCCGACCCATAGGAGTGATAAATGAAGCATACAAAAGTGACCCTTATCTTTGAACTTAATCTCCTATAAGGTAATTATGGTAAAGATGAATTACACACGCATCAATAAAAAAAAAATATATATATCTATATATATTTTTTTTTTTCCAGGTGTGTGCCAGTTCTGCAGGATGGGCCTAGGCAAAGCTTGCACACCCTTGTTTACAGGGTTCAACTGTTCACTTTACTCTCATTAGCGGTGGTTCTAACACTACTACTGCTGCTGCTGGGGTGAAGCTACTGTATGACTCTGGGAGGGGGGAAGTCCACAGACGCGGGACAGGGACTCAGTGATTCCACGCCTTCCTCATGTCAACAACAGCGTACTCATCCACTCCACGCAGAGTCAAACTGCAACTGACAAGGTAAGACGTCACAACACAATTTAATCAATAAATCCGGCGCGCATGTTTTATTCCAACGTGCATCATTGCTGCGTGGCATCTGCACCTTTTACGTGAGACTCGTGCGTGCATGCGTGCGTAATGTCCGCTAAATCGGCGAATGTTGGGATTATCAGAACGCACTGCAAAGAGCAACGTGAGGTGCCCGCACATGGCACGCACGCGCACACCATCTGAAGTTTCCGAGTGCGCTTGTTGGCGCACTGTAGCGTTTGTTCAACTAACAACATTTACAGCATTAGGCTATACTGCAAAGTTACAGTTAAATTTTGCTTAATTAGCAATGCATAATAATTTATTTGCCTGCTTTAAACAATAGCATTTCACGCAAACATATTTTATTACTTTTCCTCCAGGGAAGAATGCCTGTTGCACAAATAGATGTAAATGCTCATGCGTGGAAGTTAATGCAGTGTTGGAATAAAAACAGGGGAAACTGTAAATGCCTAACAAATCACTTTACATAGGCAGATCAGCCATTTTGTTCAAAATGGACACTGTAAGAAACTGCATTAATTGTGAGATTAATTGTCCAGGCAATTACATTTCGACATTCAGTTAATGAGTAAAGAAATAAGAAGACAGCATGAATTTAATTTGACTACAAACATGTATCAAAATTGAACATTCTTAAGATTCTGACAGCACAACTGTAAAAAAGAAGTAGATCTGTTTTTAGTTGACTCTGAGTCAACTTTTAAAAGATAATTTCCATGGGTAGACTCAACGTTATTTATTTATTTAGCAATCCATAAATTTTTGAACCGCTTATCATCACTAGAGTCGCGGGCATGTCAGATTATTTATTTATTTATTTGTTTTTTATACTGGCTGTATTTAATATATTATATTTATAAATATTTATTTAAGTAGCGTCACAACAAACAACCCAGTTTCATGTTTAACATTGAATTGAGGTCCCATGTGACATCATGCTTGACATAAACTTCTTCCAATTGTTTTAGTCAGAAATGTAATATTGGCTCTCATGCATGTATGTTTCTGTTTCTTAAAGGATTTCCAATGGCAACATACACCGCACATAAGACCTGTGCTCTTCTTATACTACTTTCAATCCTGTCTGTGTCACTGACCACGCAGGAGGACCTTTTAGTCAATACTATCAATGGGAAAGTCAGAGGAAAATATCTTCCCGTGCTCAGTGGTGATGTCCGAGCCTTCCTTGGAATTCCATTTGCAAAACCACCTCTTGGCAAACTGAGATTCAAAGCTCCAGAGCCTGCAGAAAGATGGGATGGAGTGTTAGATGCCACAAACTATGCAAATTCGTGCTACCAGATTCCAGATACATACTACCCAGGTATGACACAATTTCTCTCATATTTAGTGACTTCTTGTGTTGGTCTATGGCACTGTAGAATCATGGAAGAACATTTGGCAGGAGAAAACGCAGTGGGTGGGAATTGCATAGTTTTCCATAGTTGTGTTCTTGGGTTTCATGCGATGCTGACATTTTGACAAATACTGTTGATTCATATTTCAAAACATCATAACAGTCATTTGGAAGGATGTCAAAATAAGACTACAAGTCCCATTAAGACATCTCAAGAAAAAAATAAAACATAATGTACGGTGGAGTGAAGCGTGATTCATAGGAAGATGAACCTTGACTTATAGTAAGACAAACAATACTATTTGATTGATTTCCTTACCATTGCTATTGTCTATCATCGTGTTCCATAGATCTTGCGTAGTCAGCTAGAATAGCTCACCTGTGACTCTAATGAGGACAAGCACTGCATAAAGTGGATGGACAGACTCTTACTTACCTTAATTTAAAAAGTCTGCATGATGGTCACTTGAGACTGTATCATATGGCCTTGTGTAGTGGTACATTATCTTCTAAGCCAAACCAAATTTGTGTTGAGGCCATTTTCCCAGTGTGCAGTATTTTGGAAAAAAAAACAAGTTCTTATCCATTTATGTAATACATTGAACAGCTTCCTTTCCCCGTGGCTATAAGCACACCTGTAGCATTTGGGGGGCTTTTAGAAAATGTAGCTTTCATATTGTATCATATAGAACAAGATAGGCTCCAGCGCCCCCCCGCCCTGCAACCCTTATGTGGACAAGCAGTTAAGAAAATGGATGGATGGATGGATTACAAAACACAATTAAGTATGTGATTGTATGATTCCTAACTGAAGGAATAAATATCCAAAACACTATAATTACTTACAGATTTGTATCAGTGTGTATTTATTTATTTATTTTATCAGCTGTGCATGTGTAGTCTGACAAGCCAAGCCTCCTACTGTAGATGGAACAGGCTTGGGTCACGAATACATTGCTATTTATAGACACGACCACCTGTCAATGACGGTTGTTTAGAAACCAGATAGTGTTAGTCCTATGTACATTGCAAATGGCCAAAGCATTCTCCAAATATAGATTTGAATACCAAATTAGATACTCCGTTGGCAGAACCTACTGATGCCAGCTTTGCATACATGCTCATGAAATGAAGCTCTTGAATTTATGACTAACAATGAAGTTCACCTCCATACATCTAAGAGAAGAGTGCCAACCCCTGTAGCGGTGTTTGAGTCACTCTCACTTTTGGATTTGAGCTATGATTTATGCATTTATTTTTATATTATCTACAGGTTTCAGGGGCGCAGAGATGTGGAACCCAAACACTAAGTTGAGTGAGGACTGTCTATATCTAAATGTCTGGACCCCTTTCAGCAAAGCTAGTCTGAGTCCACTGGCTCCTGTCCTTGTCTGGATCTATGGAGGGGGGTTTATTTCGGGAACATCCTCTCTGGACATCTATGATGGCCGCTACCTGAGTAAAGTTGAAGGTGTTGTTGTGGTATCAATGAATTATAGGTGAGGACTTATCATGTAATAATAATTTACTGGGGTGTGGGGGGGGGGGGGGGCATTATTAGTGTAATGGTTCTTATACAGTGGATTCTGTTGCTGCTGGCGTAGTATCAAATCCTTCTCCATGATCCATTCACAACAAGTTAGGCAGCTTAGACAATGGAAAAGCAGATGTACTGTAACACAGAAAATCTAGAATTATATAAAAATAAAAATAAATAAAAATAAATAAAAATAAATAAAAATAAATAAAAATAAAAATAAAAATAAAAATAAAAATAAAAATAAAAATAAAAATAAAAATAAAAATAAAAATAAAAATAAAAATAAATTGAATAAATGCACATATGCCATTTTGCAGAGACATTTTAAAACATGATTTGCTATAGTCTTGGTAAGAATTATAAATATATTATATTATAAGGCCCTTTCCAGTATGGCTGTTCCCCTGTTACAAAAGCAAGGTCCATAAAAGCTGCACCACAGAACCTCAACCTAAACTAGGGTAACCAAACGTCCACACTTTTGCCTGGACATTTTTACAGACTGTCTGGGCGTATGGCTAAAAAAAAAAATATTCATGGAAATGTACGTTTATCAATGTGCGACAAATAGGCAAAGTGTACCGTTAGTATCTCACATCCTGAGTCTATGCCTATGACATTTTAAGTGAAATGTCTGTCCATCAGCCTGAGGATAATAAAAGCTAAATTTAAAGCCTCTTCGGTCCCCGGAGCACGATGTAAAATTGCCGCCAAATTCATTTTGTTTCTTTTTCTTAGTTTTCCTTTGTGTTAATCTGTTCTTTCATAGACTCTAGGGCTGATTTATTTATTTTTTTTAGTCTGCATAGACCAGGAGTGGCCAAGTTCGGTCCTCGAGAGCCCCTATCAAGCCTATTTTGCATGTTCCTCTCCGCTAACACACCTGATTCATGATCAGGATCGTTATCAGGCTTCTGCAAAGCTTGCTGATTAGCTGATCATTAGATTCAGCTGTACTGCAGGAGGGAAACATGGAAAACAGTCTGGATAGGGGCTCTCGAGGACCGAAGTGGAGCACCCCTGCCCTATAACATAAATTCCCTCAGGACTTTTGTGCTTACATATAAGGTATGTATAGAGGCAGCCACTCTTGACTAATAATGACCTTGATGACTATAGAAATTATTTCAAAAGAGGAAGTGTAATGTAAAGGTACTTAAGCCTTCTTTGCCATGCTAACAGTGTTTGGGTGCTCACTGAAACCAAGTCATGTTGGTGATAGACAGATAGGACCACCTGTCACTTTCTAAATGGAGAAAGTCATAGGGAGGCCTCGGAGACTCAGTCCCTGGCAGGATACGCAGTCCCAAATCCCCTTTCAAATGGCCTTGGTCTGCATTCTGCATTCTCTGGGTCCACTCTGCTGTACTAAACTCAGCTTTACCAATAGACCATAAATGTTTTGCTTCATAAGAGATACTTAATTTAGATTGGTTACCATGGGTCAGACTCATGGGTGAAACCTTGATTTGGGATATCTCCAGTGCCAGTTCCAAGTCTGAATAAATGGATGGGTTACATCAGAAAAAGCCTTTGGCATGCCCCGTCCAAAAAAAAAAAGAAAAGAAAGGAAAGAAAAAAGATCATGCAGGTGAAAGAAATTACTCGTTTGATGAGCGCTGGTGAGGTTAGTTGAAAGAATAGGGATCAAGAGTGGCTTGCGCGTGTCGTAGAGAGATTGTCTCAAATCTGTCCACTTCCACTTTTGATAACTATTTTCCTTGCTTCTCTCGACTTGTCCTTGATCAAGTAACTGAGGCCCACATTGCTGTTGAGGTTGCATCATCAACGTGTGAATGTGGATTAACTATTTCCTCCATGGCCACAACGGTTGAATGAATGAAAAAAGGGACACTAAAAAAGGGCTTTGATGATACAGTATTGTGAGAAATTAAGTGTTGTTTATGTATGCCATTTACTTTTTCCATTACGACTCAAGGAAAAAGAACTGCAGGTTGACTTGTAGTTGGAGGAGCAAAGTTCGCAGTCAGGCATGTCTTTTACAGATGCATTTTCTAAAGAAAATCACTGGGTTATGTACTGGCCACCTATAAATAATGTCAATAAATTGATGTTCAGGCTATCATTAACTCATTTGCTCCCAAAAACATATAAATAAGTTCTATTTTAAAGGTTTTAAGTGTCCCAAAGACGTATTTATGCTGTATATATATATATATATATTTTTTGATTTATGCTAGAGCATACAGAAGCCTTTGATGCAGCCTTTCAACTGCAAAGAACAGTTGAAGAAATGGTAGTTATTGCACAAACGGCCAGCAGTTGTCAGCAGAGCAAAAGAGATCAACCAGGGCCATGTTGCAAACAAGCTCATTTACTCACAATTCTAAATAGATTTGTGAATAATGCTGAAATGTCACTATATTCTAATGCTAATTGCTGCAAAATGGAAACAGATAGAAATATACCTTTTTCTAATGAAAGAAGAGACTCTAATCTTTCTTTTGGTAGGTTCCATGTTTTTATAGCGATAGAACAATATATTCTATGGGCCTTGCAAAATCAGTCAAAATCCAGTGAAACAGCCGGGAGTGAAGGGGGTTGCTTCCGTGAAAATGGCTGGGAGTGAATGAGTTAATTGTAGTAATTAACTCATTTGTATCATTTATTTAAGAATTGGTGCGCTTGGCTTCTTGGCTTTGCCTGACAACAACATCCAAGGCAATGCAGGTCTCCTGGACCAGCGCTTGGCCCTCCAATGGGTAGCCAGTAATATTGTCGCTTTTGGGGGTGATCCTTCACGGGTAAGAATTTTCATATATTTTTTTTCTTTGTTATGTAATAGTAATTAAGTTGCAAAGTTGTCTTAACAAAAGTAATGCAAGGTGTTTCCTCTTGCTGTATTGCACAGGTCACAATTTTTGGGGAGAGTGCTGGGTCTGCATCTGTCGGCTACCACCTCCTCTCCCCCGGCAGTCATGACCTTTTTCAAAGGGCTGTCATGCAGAGTGGTTCCCCGAATGCACCATGGGCCTCAGCCAGCAAGTCAGTTATCTATGAAAGGTAGTGAAAAGTTTTTCTTCGTTCAAACCCGGTTGGTTACTCATCAGTGTGTGTGTGTGTGTGTGTTTTTTTGTAACCCAGTTAATTTGCAAATATATTGTTGCAGATTTCAAATCTGTCACATTTTCTAAGAATGTCGCTTTTTTGCAAGTCAGCATTCCATTCTGAGTATGTGAACCAGCTACATTATTGCTTTACCATCCAGGTCCATGAGGCTGGCAACATTAATCGGCTGCACCACATCTTCTCCAGCTCAACTGGACGTCTGTTTACAAACGGCTGATCCTTCAGTGATAACCTCAAAGCAATTTGATGTTCTCACAGAGCCTAATATACTGCCCAACCCCTTTGGACCTACTGTGGATGGGGACTTCCTACCTGATAAAGTTGAAGTAGGTCTGAGTCTGTCATGTCACGTCACTAAGGGTATGCCACATATACACATAGACTGTATCATGAGCATTAGTGATAGATTTTAAGTTGATATGCTGCTTAGAGTCTAGTGATGTTATCTGTTAATGAGTATAATAGGAAAAATATATATATATATATTGGAGAGTTCAGCTTTTGAAACTAGCGTACATATTCCGCTAGGGAAAAGAGATTGGATGCTTTGAAGTTGTTGGCACTACAAAAACACTCATTAATGAACAATAGTCATGTGAAGAGGAATTTCTTTGTGCATAAATGATCTGTAGAAAACAGACAAACCACAAACAACCACTTTTGTTTTTCATCTGTAAACCATCCTCACAGGATTTATCTTCAAAGTTAGCAGTTGACCAAATTTGACCTTCATGCAGCAATTCATTCCAAAAAAGAATGTATGCAGGCAGGGACGCACTGGCACCCAAATTCAGCCAAGAATTTGAGATTGAGGGATGCCTGGTGCGCAGCCGATGGTGGCTGATTTTGTTTTGTGTTCCTCCTGTTGTACTGCATGGCTCGAATACTAACCAGTGAGCAGTGACACTGATTTTAGGTCTCGTTATTTTTGTGGTATAAACTTAAGAGTGTCTTAGTCAGCAAGCTCTGCAGAAATTTTTATAATGATCCTGATTATTTGATTCTGCTGTGTTTGAGGACTGGTATTTGACACCTACGCTCTAGGTCGTACGTGATTGGTCGGACATTCTGTAAACTCTATGTGGACAAATATCTGCTTCACAGTAGAATAGTACGAATGAAAAAAAAATCTAGAAGTCACGATCTAAAAAAATACTGTATATAATTTTTTCTCTACAGGTGTTGCTGCAAAGTCATATACTTCCAAAAAAAGACGTATTTTTTGGATTAAACAAGAATGAAGGGCCCTACTTTTTACTTTATGGGGCGCCAGGATTCAACCTCACTGGTGAAAGTCTCATCACCAAGAAGGAGTTCATGGAAGGAGTACGGCTGGCAATGCCAGGCTCGGACGCTGCTGCAGAAGAAGGAGCGATTTTCCACTACACTGATTGGACAGATGAGCATAACAGGATGAAAAACCGGGAATCCCTGGGGAATCTGGTTGGAGACAGACTTTTTGTTTGTCCTTTGTTAGAGTTTGCTCACAGGTAAATTTAAGCGTGTCAACAGTATTACATTAATGTTGGTGGACTTGGTGATTAGCGTGTATGTCTCACAGTCATAAATTCTGGAATCTAATTTTGTGTGGAATTGCATAGGGTTAGGCATAGAAAACGGAAAGGTTTTTGAACAAATGGCTGTTTAGAGAGGGCAGCTAAAAAAAAATCATCCAAATAATGATAAGTAATGATAATAATATTATTATGTTTGTTTCCCCCAGGTATTCACAACAGGGTGGTAGATCATTCTTGTATTTCTTTGACCACCAGTCTTCCATAAATCCTTGGCCGGCATGGATGGGTGTTTTACATGGTTATGAGATAGAATTTGTGTTTGGAATGCCACTGAATGTAACATGGGGATACACGAAGACTGAAGTGAACATGACCAAGAAATTTCTAAAACACTGGGCCAACTTTGCAAGGACGGGGTATGTATAATCAAATACGTAATGGACGTACATACTCCTTAGTCACTGACTCTGTGTCATCCCGTTGCAGCACATGTATTTAATGTATTCAAACACCTAATCATGCATTATGCTTCATTCAAACATTTGTGAAAAAGTCAATTGTTCTAAAAACAACAAGGAATGTCTAGAATACTAGCAATGCAACATTTATAGTTATTGCCTAATCAGTCGTAGCCGTGACAGCAACAATTCAGACCACATAAAATTATACTGCAGCAAGGGGGATAAACTTCGACTTTCTTCATTAATCTTTTACCGCATTGATATTTAGAATAAGGTGTCCTTAAAGTTGTGTAAGTGTAATTTGCCCTGGTAGTTTTGTGTGTGTCAATTCTTTTTGTAATATTTTTTACTTAGAAACCCAGGAATTGATGGGGCTTCATGGCCCTTGTTCACCCCTGAACGCCAAGAGTATATCACGCTGAACTCTAACTTTCCAGAAAAAAGAAGGATGTTGAGAGCCAGCGAGTGTTTCTTATGGAATAAAGTTATTCCTGGAATACAAAAGGTTTCAGGTACGACATTTTTCACAATGTATTAGCGCACCAATCATCAATCAGACCACACATCTTTTAACCTTAAGAGTCTTTGTTTTACAAAACAGTGTTTCATATTTATAATTAATGTATTGCATTATATTATAGTTGATCACTTATTTTAATCCCACAACTGTATTTGTTTGTGTCTTTGTCCACAGATAATCTACAGGCTTGTATGACTGCAAATGGAATAATGCTCCACTACAGTTGTATGTTCCTTATAATGTCATTGTTTATCACATTAATCTGTTTGTAAAGGGTGCAGGAGGCAAATCTGTCTTCCATTTAGCTTGACTGTCAGATGCCGATATACCAAATACGGGGGGGAACAGTGCCTTGTCGCAGGGTCGATTACCTATTCCGGATTGGTTGTTGGAGAAATGGTAGTCTGCTTCCTGAGTCTTGAGCGAGCGAGCCCACCCCCTCACAACTGACAACTGTACCTTGCCTGCATGCCCACATAATCTATTTGTGCACGTGTGTGGACTGTGTTTATGAGTAATGCTTGCAACAACAATTTCCAGCAGAGTTAATAGAATTTCACATCATGGGATATACGGCCTCCCCCAACCGGTCCTTTTTTTCTTTACGTCCATGTTTGGCAGGAGCAAAGTCATAAAATATAATATAGGCTATAGAATATGATATATAATATACTGTACTATGCTATATTAGACTATATGTTACTGTAGTATGATATAATATAATATAATATAATATAATGAGTGGAGTGGAGTTTGAAGTTATTTTAGTCCTTGTAAAAAATGGAGCTGCATTGGATTTTGTTCTGTTCCACTGCAACTGTAGAGGTTCTTTGTCAACTTGTGGCTTCATTTAAAATAATCTTATTCAAACTGTCATTTGGTTTAAGTTTGTATGTAGGTCCAAGCCCGATTTTGAAGAAGTGTTCGTCATAAAATAATATCTGAATCAAGTTGTTTGAGGCAGCTGAAGTCAAAAAGGTAGGGAAGCATTTCGTGTCAGAGCAATTTTAAAGTGCTTGTTAAACATTCAAGGATAATTGTGCTGTATGACTACAAGTAAGATTTCCATTCTGGAATGATAACATTCATGTACCAATTTACCTTACCTATCTATTTTCCTCACTGGATCACTCTGCAGGGAATACTCACTATTGACTAGATCTTTTCTTTTCTTTTTTGTCTCGAAATGGTGCGATGAATTGACATGTTTACAGTGAACAAGTTGTGTGAACCGTTGCATGTTTTGGAGTTTTCTTTATGACAATAGCTACAGTCATCATTACATTTTTGACATGTCGGAAATTAAATGCAGTTAACATATTTTGACCTGAAACTGAGTGCCATTTTAAGTGTTGAAGTCCACAATCTCGATACCTGCTATTTCTGCAATTTCAGTTTATATCTAAAATAAAAAATAAAAAAAGACGAAGAAGTAGAGGTTCTGAATGCACTGACGCAAACACTCTGGGTTCTATATTCGTATGGTGCAGCTGGGTTTGACCGTAAGAACATGGGTCTATTTCACAAAGCAGGTTTAGTGAGAACCCTGGGTCAAGAAACCCTGAAATGTGGGAACCTCTGCGTCTTCCGTTTCAGAAGGGGAGGTAACTGAAACCAGAGAAAAAGAGTTTCATAAAAAGAGGTCATTTAAGCTCTTGGTCAGTTACCGTAGTAACACAGTCCATAAACCTAACGTTACGATTGACCCGACACCCGAGCAGCAACGTTCTCGCACGCCGCCTTCCTCTTTGGGGAGCAGCTGCAGTGATGCACTTTTTTTTCTAAGGACATTTTCAAATTCGCCATATGATCGCATTAAGATTTCTAGTTGAGAGGGGTAAAAAAATAAAAAACGCTTCCCCGTTGCCATGGTGACTCGACAAATCGGGATCCCATTGATGTGATCTTTTTAGTGTAGTGGTAACGCTAGGTGAAACTACTCTGTGTTGATATAACTACCTCAAATCAGCTGTCCTGGAACCGAAAACGCAGAGTTTCCTTTCTCAGTGTATATCAAGTCGCTGTTCGGGGTGTTTATTGAACATGTTTTGTGAAATCGATCCCTAGCCTACATCACGATGTAGCCTACATCATGATTTTCATGCTGATGCAAGCCTTGTTTGGCCTTTTTGGGAGTTTTTCCAAATGCTCTGTGCCATGGAGGGTGTTCCTTCGACAACACGTGACATTCGGTGGCTAAAGGTGACTAAACTTTATGCCTAGTGGAACCACGTCTAACTATTTGCGCAGGTAGTGTAATACAATTTTGAAGAATTTGGTCAGCGCAAAGGCAGACAGGTTCTGCGCTCCATGGACATGTGTGGTGGATGCCATCGTATAACATTCGTAAATACAACAACAGTGCGGCTTGAACCCTCTGAATCATTGTAGAATTGAATCCATTGAACGCTTTATTATTGTCATCATACAGTATTTATTATTTTTAAAATCACTCCACTGGCCGCAGCACACCTATATGGAATTTGATACATTGACGAGAATGATTGGGATGAAAGGTGGTCTCCAAGTGCCCACTTCACAGATCTATGATCTCCTTGGTTAACTTTACATCAACTGACCATGGAGGTCTGGTTGCAGTTCTTTCTAAACATACTTTGTATGGACTCCAGCAAATCAATTTCTGCTTTCGTCATGACAAGGACTGCACTTCTTTTGTGACGATTTTAATGAGAGTGAAAGGAGCTACTTCGATTAGCGGTCAAGTCAGCTGTGTTCATGCCCACAATGGCACAAAACTGTTTGTAACTGTGAAAATACCAAATACCAAAACCTAGTCTAGCTTTCCCCTGTGCAGTTTTAGACCGCGACTCATGCAATACTTACACTGGGAACGAAAATAGAACCTGCTGAGTTACTGTTTATTAAACCAAAGTGTATTTTCTTTTTCTTTTTTTTTTATATCAGGGAATACCTGTATTTTTACTAATGCATTAGTTTCTATTGGTAGTAATTGCATTTGCTTATTACAAGAAGACAAGCATTAATCAATTAGTTAACAATAAAATAGAAGTTCTGAAAAAATTGAGTGTTTCTTAATTAACTATTTTGCTTTGATCTCATATTATGTTAATGGTAAAATATTTTTTATTTTATTTTTATGCTTAGTTATTTTTCTTTGTGTGAAGACGGTGTGTTTGCCCCATAAGTAGTCATGTTTGTAGAAAGCAAAGAGCTATGTGATTCCAAAGTTAACATCTGTACATATACACATCTCATTATTTTTTATTATTGTCTGTCATTTTCAGTAATGGGAGTTTAACTTCCTATTTCTATTGATTGTTTGTATTATGGCATTATCAAACTTTAGTTAGTTCTTAAAAAATCATAAAGCGGACATTTCTGGTTGTTTTTTGGTGTGTTTTTTGTGTGTGTGTGTTTTTTTTTTTTTATCAGGAGAACTGTAAAAATAACATACATGTAAAAAAAAAAAAGGATGAAAAAGAGGATCCTGGGTACATATCCGGCTCATGTGGTTGGTACATGCCCTATCAAATTTTATTCATACGAGTACACTTATTTTTTAATGACAAAAATAAGAGAGAATGATCTATAATAAGTAAAAAAAAAAAAAACAGCTGCTGGGGGACAGATGTCAAGGTTGAGTGGTGATCAACAAATCTGACAGTGACACATCCATTAATTAAGGACACCTCCCACACGTCTACTGAAATTAGCATTTACAACACCCAGGCATAGTTAAGGCGGAACATGTTGTCAAAGGCTTGGCAGTGGACATTATAAGTGATTACCAAGACCGTTGTTCCAATCAAGCAGACAAATGAGGAGTATTCAAAAAAAGTGTCAGTAATATCATCACTTTTTAATATCATATTCATTATTCTCAAGAGCCTGCAATCACCTAAAGTACATTATAGACTTGACTGAAAACTACAAATTTATTGTGTCCATTATAAATGTGAGACTGTCAAATACAGTTCAGCATTAATTTGGTTGGCTCATTGTGAAATGCTTAACTGGGAAAAGACTATTATACGAGTGGTGATAATGTGATAATGTTCTGCTTTGGCTGCAACATGTATAGTTTAGTTGCTTTCTAGTCCGTGATGAAAGCAGCAGAAATAAATAAATTAAACCGGTAGTTTAAAGCGAGAGTGAGCTGATTCAGGGTCAAATGCTTTTAAGTTGAGACAGCTGCTAGGAAGAAGTATTAATGCTAATTTAAAAGCTTGCCCTTTATGGACTTGCAACAAAATTTAGTGAAGGAAAGATTTTATGCTGTACCTCAATGTGTTTGAGTGTGTTTGAGTATGTGTGTGTGTGTTGGGGGGTGGTATTCTATATATTGAAGAATGTTGCCTGCAACCATCTTTGAGATTATTGAAATAAGGAGCTGCTTACACAATAGCATAGTGTAAAATCATGTTCTTTTGGGGGGGAAATAATGTCTAATTGGCAGCTCATGGCCAAAGAATGGATCACAAAGCATATGAAAATACAGAGAGATAATGTGGAGTGTCCCACACAGAAGGTCAATTTCCACTTGCTACCCTCTTTATTTCTTACTTCATGTTATGTGTTGTGCAAAAATAGCAGCTGAGTGTAATGGAACAAATGTCGAGCCCTTGAGGGGTAGTGGATGCTTTTTCTTAATGGTAATGCCAATTAGTCCACGGGAATCAACAGATTAATTTATAAAGAGATTTATCAGTAAACAAGAATCCAGCACCAATAGAGGACGAAGACATAAGCAACAAATACGTCTGGCAGCAAGGGGTGAGGAAATGCACTCTCTTAAGGCTTCCTGCTCAGATCTAGGCACTTTAAACAATCCGGAAATGGAGCAGTGGGAACAAATTTAATGGCGCAGTCGTACAGGCGGTGCAAAGGTTGCGACTCGGTCTCACCTTAATTTACTGTACCGTTGCACTGGGTAAATTGATTGGTTCATTAGAACGAGTCTATGGAAAAACCAACTAGGACTAACAGCATGGTAGAAGGTATTCCGATTTTCAAGTTTAGGAATATCCCAATTAATGTTTGGGTTCTGCATGTTAATCCTTAAACTACTGCGTAAGACCCAAGGTTATTTTAGTTAACTAAAACTAACGAAAAAACTAAAACTAAAATTAAAAAAATAATTTAGTTAACAAAATAAAATAAAAACAAAAATGTTTTTTTAAAAACAAAAATGTTTTTTTAAAAACAAAAATGTTTTTTTAAAAACAAAAACTAACTGAAACTACATATTATGTTTAAAAAACGAACTAAAACTGACTATAATTATAGCAAAAATGTCCATCGTTTTAGTCTTTGGTAATTGATTTAATGCATGAGCCTTTGGGGATGATTTTAAATGTGATTTTAAGTAGATTTATTTTGATATTAACCGGAATAAGGATTTGAAATTGTGTCACACAAAAGTGACGTCATCTTGCAGCATCCAATAGAAAAGCACCTTCAGATGACGTTGCTCCCTATGGTGTTTTTTAAATATTGCGCACAAGTAATACACATTTAAAAAACAAACAAAAAAAATAATAATACTGTAACTAACTAAAACTAATCTCAAAATAAGCCTTTATGAAATAACTAAAACTAATAAAAAGTAACAGAACCACCTTGAAAACTAATTAAAACTAACTACATTTAAAAACCAAAACTCAAAACGAAATAAAAACTAACTAAAATGAAAAATTCCAAAATTAGAATAACCCTGGTAAGACCGGGATGGCATGATGACAAAACATCTTGTTTTATAAAGATTATGAGAGAACTTCAAAACTGTAGAGTACATTCTATCATATGAGTTAGTATTAGCCAGCAATCCACTAAATAGTCATCAACACTCAAGTTTATCAAATATGTTATTTCAATACTCACACCGTTGACTGACATAACCCCCGGCAAGCACCATCCTTTTACCCGACGGATGACCACCACAGTGGGCAACTTGGTCCAAGATGTGTGTGATGACCTGGCACAACTGTTGGTGACCTGGGGCCTCATGTACGAAGACTTGCGTGGCTTTCATACTAAAACACGGCCATGTCCAGAAAAGGTCGCATGCACAAAAAAATCCAGATGAATGAATTTGTACATACGTACGAATCCAAGCACATTCCTTACATACATCTCAATCAATGCGGAAATGTTGGGGTACTAGACTCCACGCTCGCACATAAAAATGCAAATTGGTATAAACAGGGCTTGCGGGTGGGAATGATTATGATGCATGATAAAATAATCACATTATAAAGCATAAGCACAAATGGAAAAAAAAAAGTGAGCTGGAGATGCTTGTAAACAAAGTAGAAGCCCAAAAAGCTATGATTTTTGGCAGGCTGTCCTCAGAAGTCAAAAACAATATTTCTATAGAGAAAAAAATAAATAAATCAAAAGTTACTCAGTTACTTAATAGTTTTAGCAATTTTTCCCTGGGTACATACTGAAGTAAAGATTGGTATGACTGGAGTCATATTATTCTAAACCAGGGGTCAACAACCTTTTTGACCTTGATTGCTACTTTTGACTGATTAATCATTCATGCAAACGCCAATCAGTATAATTCATTCAAAAAAAAAAGTGCTCAAATGACCTGTAATTGTTATTAATAATGATATTCAGCGATGTGAGGACGCTGATCATGTGCAGTAAAGGGTTTCTCTTAATCGTTAGTAGGAATGATTTAACAACTTAAGAGACATAAATATCAACATGCAACACATTGCAGTACAGTAAATGTCTTTAATTGTTTTCATTTTCAAACCATTACTTCTACAATATTCCTGGCAAGTCATAGCATCACTGTTGAGCTATTTGTAGAAAGGCCCGTGTGCTTCTCATATGGTGCTTGGGGTGACCTGGTGTGGACACCATGTTGGTCAGCCCTTTTCTGCAGTAGGTACTCTCATGTGAGTGTAATTTTTGATTACTCTACCCATTTCTGCAACTACTGTATAGTATGTGCCCTCTTAAGGTTAGAAATCCACTGTGAGCTTTACCACATTGTTTCTCCACAGCAATGTGGAAAAAAAGTGTTCCGGAGGATTTCAGTATGGAGTACAGCAAGGTTATTGTGTGTGCGTGTGTGTGTGTCTGGGAATATGCTAACATCGTATAAACATGCCTTTGTGTGTGGGTGGGTATTTAGTGGATGGGTGGTCTGTTTTAATTCAAGCCTATGAAATTTTAAGTGAAATGTCTGTCCATCAGCCTGAGGATAATAAAAGCTAAATTTAAAGCCTCTTCGGTCCCCGGAGCACGATGTAAAACTGGCGACAAATTCATTTAGTTTTTTTTTCTTCGTTTTCATTTGTGTTAATCTGTTCTTTCATAGACTCAAGGCCTGATTTATTTATTTTTTAGTCTGCATAGACCAGGAGTGGCCAAGTTGGGTCCTCGAGAGCCCCTATCCAACATGTTTTCCATGTTTCTCTCCACTAACACACCTGATTCATGATCAGGATCGTTATCAGGCTTCTGCAAAGCGCGCCGATGAGCTGGAGATTAGATTTAGCTGCGCTTAAGGAGGGATACATGGAAAACAGGCAGGGTAGGGGCTCTCGAGGACCGAACTTGGCCACCCCTGGCATAGACTCTGACCATTTTTTAAAAATCTGCTACAGGATGACTCATCACATAATCATTATAACTTCAAAAAACAGAACAAAGTTGTTGTATATAGGCCTACTGTACTTGAATCATCACAGTCAGAAACTCATTTTTCACAAATTTTGAAATTAGTCAGGTCTGTCCTCACGTTTTTCTGTTATTGATTGATTGTATTGATTGATTGACTGATTTACTTATCATTCATTTGTACAAATTCTTGACAAATCTTAAGTGTTGAAAATGGCTTCTTCTCTTTGACAATGCATAACTGATGCAGATAACCCTTGTGAGGTAAAAAACAGGGATCGGTAGATTCATTGTGAATCGGAAGTGTTTTTCCCAATTACCCATTAACAACACTTGCAACACCCCATGCCAAAGTCCTGTCTTGTGTATCTCTATCACACTTATGGCTCCATTCCAGTAATATCTTCTAATTAACAAGATAGCTGTAAAGCATTGTCATTCAAAGTCACTATTTTTTAACCTTGTCAAGATGAATGCCCTTGTTTCTCTATTATCAGCAAATGACAAGTGGAGGGAGGAGGAACGAACATATTTTCAGTGATGTACTGCCAATTTACCTAACCCCAGCCTTTTTAATATGTATACAGTCGGAGGATTTTGGATTTACTGATTCATCAATCACTCTATCATTTAGTGAAGAATATGTAATTTGGTGGTTGCCAGGTGACTGGGTGAGATCATATCACTCCTTCACCCCAAGTGTAGTTAACTCAGATTGGGTTCCCGCCAGAAAACACCCATGGGATATGGAGTGAGTCAACTTTACCTTTAATCACTGGATTAGGACAGGACAGGATATTATTATCATCCAGTTTTTTTTTTTTTTTTTTAAATAATGCCGATCTAAAAAACGGGAGCAGTACAGAAGTACGAGTCATTATGAGCGGGAGCAGGAGTCATTTTCAACGGGATGGGACAGGATTTTTGTTTTGTTTTTTACTCTGTTTTGGTGCTGGGAGGGGATGGGATTTTATCTGTGGGAGGGGGAGAGAAAGGGAGAGGAAATCCACACCTGTGTCACCCTAATCTAGTCTATACAGTAGGATGGTGTCATCATTTTTTTCCTGATTCTCTTCTGACCGATCAACAGACTCCATGGTGTCTTGCTTCACCTCTCAGGTACCATGATGCAACTGGGGCTGGTGCCAAAACCAAACAAAAAAGTGGTACAATCAGATTTCTTCTGGCACCGTAGATGCAATTTGTGGGGGTGTATTTGTGAGAAAGATACTGATACTGTACTCTGGAAGTAAACTCATTATACCATGCATTTTAAAGAATGATTTATGATGGAGCTTTGGCACAGACTAAACAGCCCTACAAGCAAAATTCAATACGCCAGATGCTGTTTGCATTTACGTTTACAATGCGGAGGGTGGGAGGTAGGCTTGTTATGCCAATGATGTATATGGCTGGTGTCAGCCAAAATCAGCACTTTTTAGAAGACCCCAAAAACAAGAGTTTTGTTCATCCATTAACTTTGTATCGTCAAAGAGAGCAAGATGCTTTCAACACTCTTGATGGGTCAATCATTTGTAAAAAAAAAAAAAAATAACTAAATAACACCCATACACGTGAACTGACCAACAGTATAGATTTTGAAATATGAAACAATTTACCAAATGACCCAAATAGTTTACCACTGGAGTTGAGTTACGTTCCAAAACATACCTACCGTTGGTGAAATCCGCAAAGTAGTCAGCATTATATTTTACATTAATGATATATGGTTTAAGACTGTAAAGCCCCTCACCACACAATTTATACACTTTCCTACTTACTAGGCTGTAAAAAAATTTGAAATTGCACAAAAACAAAAAATCCGTAAGACAACGAAAGGTGAACCGCATTATAGCGAGGGAACACTGGTAATACGAGGCTGGGGTGCGGGGGTGACAGCTTTAGACTTAGAGTTCCCTCTCATTGATTTTTAATCAAACAATACACAAAATGGCAGTCATTGCATATAACCTGCAACATAAATTACATGCCAATAATAATTTAAAAAATCCTTCATTCACACCTAGGAGCTTTATCTCTTGTTCTTATTTTCATCTTTTTATACCCAAATTACTTAAAAATCCACATACAAAGCAGTAGCAAAAAAAAAATTGGGGGGAGAGAAAAATGTGCATTTTATATTATTACTATATGGTAGTTAAACTGCCAACAAATAGATTCTTCCCAGTTTTCTGATCACAAAATACAGTAAACTTATGTTATTTGGGTTTTCATACGTTGTTAGAATATGAATTTACGAGTCAGCAACTACAACCCTGCTCGGGGACAAAAAAAAAAAAAAGTATGTTGCTTATTCATACAACGCACGCTCCTGCTTTCATCCCCACATCTAAGCACCCCCACTCTCCATTACTCCTCTCAATGCAGTGCTTTTGCCAAGCGCCTTAGTGTTGAGCTGCTCTCCTTTCAATACCGCTGATTAAAAATGTCTGATGCATCAACACGACTAAGCAGATTACAGATTTAGTTTCCCGAAGCAAAGGTTTCTACTAGGGAAAGAAGTTAGCAATATTGGAGCACATAGGACAAACTCAACTATTTTACTTTTAGTTGCAAAGCACATCACTCTGGTTACATTTTCCTCTGTATTTAATAATCACTTGACTGAATGTAAAGGTGCTGGTTTGTAAAATGACTACTGCTGTCAAAGTTAAAGCATTAACTGATTAATTAATCACAAAAAAAAAAAAAACGCATTACTCATGAATTAACGCAGATTATTCGCACTATTAATTTTGACCATAGATTATCCTTTAGCGTGACAGCGGATGGCTATGTTTACGGTAGCACAGGTTGTTTGAGCAATAAACATGATTACATGCATTAAAGTATAGCATTTATTAATGTTTGCGTATGACATTTAGAATATTTGTTCATGTCAAAATATTGGGGTCATTTTTTCCCCATTTTAAATTATGCAAGTAATTCATTGATTAAAAAAGGAGGTGGATGAGCGTGTGCAGTGGATCAAAAAAGGTTGAAGATGTCCTCATAACATTAAATGCCAAAAGAATTAACACATAACCGGTGCTCTTCAAATTTGGCGGGGAAAAATATTGATAAAAAAGCCTTTTTTTATTAAGTGATTAATCGTGATTAATCAAAATTCTAAGATGTGATTAATCTGATTTAAAAAAAAATAATTGTTTGAGAGCTCTAAAAATGACACAAACATACAATTAAAGTAATACATATTCCTTTGTTGTTGTATTTGCCCTATGCCAATGTGTTTACAAAAATAAACACATTATTAATTCGTTTTCAGGCCTATGAAAAATCATTATTACTTGGCATAGTTACAAGATACAAGATACAAATAAACATAAAATGCAGTTTTCGAATGGTGATTTTATTTATTAAGGGGCAAAAATATTCAAAGTTTCCTGGCCGTGTGTGGAAAAGTACTTGCACACCTTGTTCAATCTTGAAATGTGGCTAATCACATTTTTTGAAGCACTGAGTACATTTTCACTGACCACACCCAAGCCTGATTACCATCAGAGCTGTTCAGTCAATCAAGAAGTCACTTAAACAAAGCCTGTCTGAAATTAGCCAAACAATCTCAAAAAGCTTTAACAAACATCCCACCATCCAAAGAAATTCAAGAACAGATCAGGAATAAAGTAAATGACATAATGTCAGAAATGGCCTAAGGCTTTAGGACTCCTGCGAAACACGATGAGAGTCATCATCCACAAATGAAGAAAACATGTAACAGTGGTGAACCTTCCCAGGAGTGGCCAGCGTACAGAAATTGCCCCAAGGGCAAAGCGATTACTTGTTTAGGCGGGCACAAAGGAACCCAAAAGAACTGCAGGCCTTAAGATAGAAATAAGGGAGAGGATAAGCAAAAATGGCAACCATGGTAGAGTTGCAAGATGAAAAACAAAACGAACATAAGGTTCATCTTGCTTTTGCAGAAAGATATCTGAATGATTACCAAGCTTTTAGGGAGAATATTATATAGACTGATGAAATGAACTTTTAGTATAAGGTATGTGATCTGTTACATATGTCACAGGTGTCAAACTCAAGGCCTTGAGGCCAGATTCAGCCCACCACCTCACTGTATGTGACCTGCGAAAGCAAAAGAAAAAGAAAAAAAAAATACTCAAAAATATTACCAAGATTGCAAATTGTTTTAATTTTTAATGACATTAAGATAATGCAAGAATTTTTAGCTACTAATCATTCTATTAAAATAACTAAAAAAATAGTTAATCAAAACAGCTTCTGATTTCAAAACTAATTGTCCATCAATTTGTTGTGTAAATGTGATAATATGAGGTATATATTTTTATGAGTTCACAGTTATAGGTTTGACATCTCTGCTGTATGTAATAGCATTTCAGAAAAATAATACCAACAGTCAAACATGCCAGTGGTAGTTTGATGGTTTGGGGATGCTTTGCTATTTCAGGACCTAGAATACTTTCTTTTTTTCATTATTTTTTTTTGTTTGAATACTTTCTGTGATTGAAGGAATGATTAATTTAGCCAGAACATCCTAAATGGAGAATGTTTGGCCATTAGTTTGTGACGTCAAACTGATGGACACTTGGGTTCTGCATTAGAACAAGGATACCAAACTTCTTAATGGAGGAGATCTGAATGGTGTACCAAAAATTTATACATAGAAAATAATAATAATAATAATAATAACAATAATAATAATAATGAAGTTAAAGTAGTTCAATTATGTACTTGAAACCAACTGAAATGCTGTGCCATGATTAAAAAAAAAAAAAAAAAAAGAAAGAACATGCTACCGTGGAAAATCCTCCAATGTTGCTGAATTAAAACAACTTTGCAAGGAAATGTGGGACAAAATATGTTCACAGAGATGTGAGAAGACTTGCGGGTGGCCCAAACAGTTGTTTGGTTTTAGGGGCAAGTACTTCTTCACACAGGGCAATGTAGCGTTGAATATTTTTTTCCCGTTAATAAATAAAATCACCATTTGAAAGAAAAAACACACATTTTACATTTACATGGTTTATCTCTCTCTGGTATTTACATTTGTTTGATCTTTGTTGTATATTATCTTGAACTGAATTAAACAGTAGTGCTTTGTGAAATCAGGGTTTTAAATTGCATCCAAGAGCACTTTTGTGACATGAAGAGAACTGTCATGACTGCTTTTCGTCATACTTTTTTGTTCTACCTGCAATGTCCCTTACTCTCTCATCTCCCTCTTTTCTAACTGGGTCATATTTGTTGCTCCTGAGGGACAGGTAGGGGCATGTTAATAATAGAGTTTTTTTTTTGTTTGTTTGTTTTTAAGATCTTTTTAAAATAATCTTATACACTACAGTATGTTTACAATCTGCAGCACGGCAGGTCGTGCTTCAAATCTCAGTTTGATCCATCACGTGGACTTGACGTGTTCGCCCCAGGTTTGCATTATTTCATTTTTTTATCATGTTCCTCCCATATTCCAAACACAAAAAAAAAAAATGTGCGTTAGGCTAATTAAAGTCTCAGAATTGCCCATAAGTGTGAATGTGACAATGATCCTAATAAGGAGAAGCTGTATAGAAAATGGACACAGTATGTCATACACCCCTGTGTCGCCCGCTAAAAACAATTAGGTTAAAGCTCTGTCTGTAGGAAATGTGCTGTTTGGTGGTCAGAAATCTCTGGTGGAAATAGACCTCTGGATGGACAATCAATTCTGATTTAATGCCTATAACCCATTTACATGTACATTTCAAGTGACACATAACAAATATGGCTGTGTATAACTGAAGACGTGAAACACCCTGCATGCATAAAGACCAAAATTGCACATACGTAGGTAACTACGCAAGTGTCAAAACAGGGCGATAACAACACAGAGGTAAACAATACAAATATGAAATATTTATTGGCGTTGTTTGAAAAGACACAGATGTGTATTCATCAGTGATTGTTGGGTTAGGGCTGATCTGTGTGTTTACACTCTAGGCACATATCTATATGTGTTGGATCTCTTTGCTCTATACCATGAGACGTATTCCAACCGTGAAACCTAAAAGCAAAACTTTGGAATTAGCTCTGAAACTTAAATAAATCCTTAAATACTCACATTGCAACATAAATGATTATACATTCTATGAATCATACTGTTAATTATTTATATTTATTTGGGAAAATGACTGACTCATCAATATCATTTTATTTTTTAACTTGTAACGCTTTCTGTGGGTACGAATGGCGGCGTCTCAAGGGACCTTGTATGAAGAGATGGTCTTAACACTCTACATATTGAGTGTTGTTGAGAGTATATTTGTTCTATGTATGTAGAAAACCATATTGATTACAGCGGCTATCACATGCTCTATATTGATCATTCTGTACAAATGTTTTTGAGCACCATTAATTCTATGCTCTCGCACTGACCCTTTGGACAACTTTAACAAATTGTTTTACAAGCGGGAAAGCTATTAATGGAGTAGGCCTGTAGTCGCCATGCATGAACAAACAGCAGCTCATGAACTTGTTTCTGAATGGCCTCGCGCTTGTTTGGGTCAGACATTGACTTCAGCACAACGTGAATCTTATGCTGCATCATGACGGCACAAACAATGATCCTCTTTCATTTCCATTTACATAAAATGTCTCATCCTCTTTGGAAGACCAGTAACCTTTTAGGCAAATGTTTAGACATTTGTGTCCAAAGTATGGCTCGGGGGTCAATTGTGGCCCCACAAGGTCTGCACCCACTAATGCGGATCATATTTCCTGTAGGGTTGAACAAGTTATGATTATAATGGCTATATCTAGATATGAACATTTAAAATATTATTATCTCAAAATCAATACTCAAAGCTGCATGTACAGCTCATTTTTACACTTACCTTTGAATGCAACACTAATACCAGCCAAACACAAGCCGCAGGGATTCTGCCCAACAGTGACTGTATGTGTAAATTTTATGCATAAGGCCATCCCTCTGAGCTAATCGATCAACCCATGTTTTTTTCTAGAAGCAGTATACTTACGTCAACACAACCTCAAAATGCAAGCCTAATTTAGTCAAATTATAGAGGTATATTCAAAAAATTCAGAATGAGGTGTCTGATTATGCCAAGCAGTGAAAAAGTGGGAGGACAGCTCACACCTTAGCTTTTGACCTGGTTCATTAAGACTAATCATGATAATAAATAGATGAATGAGTATTTATGTAACGCCATTTCAAAATTAAACAGGCATGCTATTCAATATATAAATGAACATCCATGTAGAGGTAATAGTGTATAATTAAGCGTCATTAAGTGTCTTTATAAATGAGGCACATTTTTCATACCTCTTAAATCGGGATAGACGCTGTAAGATTTGGGCCGTCTGAGAGGTAGGATGTGCAATGGAGGGACAATGAGCCATAGAAGATCAAAAATGGTTGTCCTATATCTCACAGCAACCAAAGAAAAGCTCTAACAAATATCAAACAAAAAAACAAATAAAATGATTTTATTTATTTTGCATCAATCAAGGTTGAAAATGTTTGTGAATATGCTTGTGTGACGCCATGCCGAGGATGACGTCATTTATGACAGAAGATTGAAGCCGATGCAATGGCGAGAATTAATGAAAGAGAGAAATAACCGAGCGGATGAATTCCCCTGAGACAGTTTACCCTTGAACTCGCAAATGCATGACTGTACATCGACTCCCCCAAGGGGATTTTCTCATTCTTTTGAAGAACATGAGATATCCTGATTATCATGTTACACAGCAAGCTCACCTGTAAAGAAATCCACCCGCGTTCTCTTTGTCCTTGTACCAGCATGTCTATTGTGTGGCGGAATGAAAGCATTGTGAATGACAAACTTGAATGTCACATCCTTGGTTTTCTTCCTTGATGTTGTTAATGGTAACAAAATCCAATGTGGGATGCTGAACAATCTGTCATTTGTACTTGTTTCAAAATAAATCTTCCCAGGGGGAATTTCCAGGGGCAAACTAATAAATGTGCAATGTGAAAAAGATTCTCATCACCTGCATGCTTTACTCATCTCACTTGAAAAAGGGAGGTAATGACTGTACATGGAAAAATAATGAAACGATCTAAAACACTTTGATACAAAGTGATTCTGCTTACTGTTCTGATTAGGTTACTTCACGTAACGTCTGTTTTATATTCTCTGTCTTCTTATGTTGTTAAAAAAAAAATTATTTAGTGATTTATTGACATTGGCCTTGCAGAATTACACTTTGTAAGTGCAGCTATCAAGCCACTGCTCACACACTGGGCTCTGCAAGGTGTAAATGTGACCTAATTTGTACATCCACCTTTTGTCCTCGTAGCAGCAGGATGTCAGCCTCTTCAACATGATTAAGGCATACTGTAGTAAGCAGTCAACACAAGCCTTGCATATGTTCATCTATTACGGAATGATTTACAGTCATGGATGCTGTTCAAAGAACTGCTGATGGTAGGAATAAAGGACACAAGCAATGAAAAACTAAATCACTGATTTTATTTAACACAATTTATATTCAGGGACTTCACACTTTGTTTTACTCTTTAATTTTGTGTATAACAGACCAAGAACTGATTTTGATCGGTTCGCTTCCAAAAATTATAACTCTTTGGAAAATCAACAATGTCCTTTATACTTAGGTTAAATGTGACACAAAATTTGTAATTATTCTTATTGTTGTTATTGTATTATTATTATTATTATTTTGGTAAATCAGAAATATATCTGTGTCTATGCCAGCGGCTTTTAGAGATAGGCAGAACAATGTAATGCTCCCCATTGGATAGCAAAAGGTACAATAAACCTGTGTACACACGAGAGGTGAGTGTAAATTACGTATGTCCAAGTCACAAGCAAGTCTCAATTTGTAGCATTCGAGTTCCAAGCAAGTCCCAAGTTACTGTGGAAAAGAAATCAATCATGCAAGTCACATCATTGCAAAATTTCAATCAAGTCATTACTTGATCTCCCACATGGATGGATGGATGGATGAATGGATGAATCATACATACCAGACATCCATAAAAGATGAGGATAAGACAGTTCCGTCCGTCCGTCTTCTTCCGCTTATCCGGGGTCGGGTCGCGGGGGCAGCAGCTTTAGCAGGGAAGCCCAGACTTCCCTCTCCCCAGCCACTTCAGCCAGCTCATCCGACGGGACCCCAAGGCGTTCCCAGGACAGCCGAGAGACATAGTCTCTCCAGCGTGTCCTGGGTCGTCCCCGGGGCCTCCTGCCGGTAGGACATGCCCGGAACACCTCCCCAGGGAGGCGTCCAGGAGGCATCCAAACCAGATGCCCGAGCCACCTCAACTGGTTCCTCTCAACGTGGAGGAGCAGCGACTCGACGCTGAGTCCCTCTCGGATGACCGAGCTTCTCACCCTATCTCTAAGGGAGAGCCCGGCTACCCTGCGGAGGAAACTCATTTCGGCCGCTTGTATCCGGGATCTTGTTCTTTCGGTCACGACCCACAGCTCGTGACCATAGGTGAGGGTAGGAACGTAGATCGACCGGTAAATCGAGAGCTTTGCCTTTCAGCTCAGCTCCTTCTTCACCACAACGGACCGATACAGCGTCCGCATCACTGCAGACGCTGCACCGATCCGCCTGTCGATCTCCCGCTCTAACCTACCCTCACTCGTGAACAAGACCCCAAGATACTTGAACTCCTCCACTTGGGGCAGGACCTCCTCCCCGACCCAGAGAGGGCACTCCACCCTTTTCCGGCTGAGGACCATGGTCTCGGATTTGGAGGTGCTGATCCTCATCCCAACCGCTTCACACTCGGCTGCGAACCGCTCCAGTGAGAGCTGGAGGTCACGGCTTGAAGAAGCCAACAGCACCACATCATCTGCAAAAAGCAGAGATGCAATGCTGAGGCCACCAAACCGGACCCCCTCAACGCCTCGGCTACGCCTAGAAATTCTGTCCATAAAAGTTATGAACAGAATCGGTGACAAAGGGCAACCTTGGCGGAGTCCAACCCTCACCGGAAACAAATTCGACTTACTGCCGGCAATGCGGACCAGACTCTGACATCGGTCGTACAGGGACCGAATGGCCCGTATCAGGGGGCTCGGTAACCCATACTCCCGAAGCACCCCCCACAGAACTCCCCGAGGTACACGGTCAAACGCCTTCTCCAAGTCCACAAAGCACATGTGGACTGGTTGGCGAATTCCCACGCACCCTCGAGGATCCTGCTGAGGGTGTAGAGCTGGTCCACTGTTCCACGGCCGGGACGAAAACCACACTGCTCCTCCTGGATCCGAGATTCGACCTCCCGACGGACCCTCCTCTCCAGCACCCCTGAATAGACCTTACCTGGGAGGCTGAGGAGTGTGATCCCTCTAAAGTTGGAACACACCCTCCGGTCCCCCTTCTTAAAAAGGGGAACCACCACCCCGGTCTGCCAATCCAGAGGCACCGTCCCCGATGTCCACGCGATGCTGCAGAGACGTGTCAACCACGACAGCCCCACAACATCCAGAGCCTTCAGGAACTCCGGGCGGATCTCATCCACCCCCGAGGCCCTGCCACCGAGAAGCTTTCCAACCACCTCGGCGACTTCGACCCCAGAGATAGGGGAGCCCACTTCAGAGTCCCCAGACCCTGCTTCCTCAAAGGAAGGCGTGTTGGTGGAATTGAGGAGGTCTTCGAAGTACTCTCCCCACCGGTTCACGACGTCCCGAGTCGAGGTCAACAGCACTCCGTCTCCACTATACACAGTGTTAACGGTGCACTGCTTTCCTCTCCTGAGACGCCGGATGGTGGACCAGAATTTCCTCGAAGCCGTCCGGAAGTCGTTTTCCATGGCCTCACCGAACTCCTCCCATGCCCGAGTTTTTGCCTCAGCGACCGCCAAAGCCGCATTCCGCTTGGCCAGCCGGTACCCGTCAGCAGCCTCCGGAGTCCCACAGGCCAAAAAGGCCCGATAGGACTCCTTCTTCAGCTTGACGGCATCCCTTACCGCTGGTGTCCACCAGCGGGTTCGAAGATTGCCGCCACGACAGGCACCAACCACCTTACGGCCACAGCTCCGATCGGCCGCCTCAACAATTGAAGCGCGGAACATGGTCCACTCGGACTCAATGTCCCCCGCCTCCCCCGGGACAATGGAGAAGCTCTGCCGGAGATGGGCGTTGAAACTCTTTCTGGCAGGGGATTCTGCCAGACGTTCCCAGCAGACCCTCACAGTACGTTTGGGCCTGCCTGGTCGGACCGGCATCTTACCCCGCCATCGGAGCCAACACACCACCAGGTGGTGATCAGTTGACAGCTCCGCCCCTCTCTTAACCCGAGTGTCCAACACATACGGCCGCAAGACCGATGACACGACTACAAAGTCGATCATCGAACTACGGCCTAGGGTGTCCTGGTGCCAGGTGCACATATGGACACTCTTGTGCTTGAACATGGTGTTCGTTATGGACAGTCCGTGGCGAGCACAGAAGTCCAATAACAAAACACCACTCGGGTTTCGATCGGGGGGGCCATTCCTCCCAATCACGCCCCTCCAGGTCTCACTGTCATTACCCACGTGAGCGTTGAAGTCCCCCAGTAGAACGAGGGAGTCTCCAGGGGGTGCGCTCTCCAGCACACCCTCCAAGGACTCCAGAAAGGGTGGGTACTCTGAGCTACTGTTCGGTGCATAAGCACAAACAACAGTCATGACCCGTCCCCCCACCCGAAGGCGGAGGGAGGCTACCCTCTCATTCACCGGGGTAAACCCCAACGTACAGGCGGCTAGCTGGGGGGCAATGAGTATGCCCACACCTGCTCTGCGCCTCTCACCGTGGGCAACTCCAGAGTGGAAGAGGGTCCAGCCCCTCTCGAGAGGATTGGTACCAGAACCCAAGCCGTGTGTGGAGGTGAGTCCGACTATATCTAGTCGGAACTTCTCAGCCTCGCACACCAGTTCGAGCTCCTTCCCTGTCAGAGAGGTGACATTCCATGTCCCCAGAGCTAGCTTCAGTAGCCGGGGGTCAGACCGCCAAGGCCCCCGCCTTTGGCTGCCACCCAACTCACTGCGCACCCGACCCCTTTGGCCCCTTCCACCGGTGGTGAGCCCATGGGAAGGGGGACCCACGTTGCCTTTTCGGGCTGTGCCCGGCCGGTCCCCATGGGTTTAGGCCCGGCCACCAGACGCTCGCCTTCGAGCCCCACCTCCAGGCCTAGCTCCAGAGGGGGGCCCCGGTGACCCGCGTCCGGGCAAGGGAAACAAAAATCCAAGGTTTGTACTCGTCATTGGGGTCGTTTGAGCCATGCTTTGTCTGGTCCCTCACCTAGGACCTGTTTGTCTTGGGTGGCCCTACCAGGGGCATGAAGCCCCGGACAACATAGCTCCCAGGCTCATTGGGACACGCAAACCCCTCCACCACGATAAGGTGATGACTCACGGAGAAAATCAAATCAATCATTTGACTGATTCCGATCATTTCTAAATTACCCACACCAACAGAAAATCCAAGTTCGCTTTGTATTCATTTTTTTCCTGCCAATGATATCATGAAAGCCCCTTGCCCTTCCTTCTCCGAGCATCACAGTACACAAACACACATTTCCCACTGGTAAGACCAAAATAGCAGAGGCAATATGACTCATTGAGTATTATTTGAGAATCTCTGAGTATGTGTAACTTTCAACCCATGTTGAAGTCCTGATTTAATCAACATGATAAATCCACTTTTCTGGGTTGTTAGTCTGCCGTCGGTTGTGTCAATTTTGTTCTTTTTTCTGTCCATCACTCTGTCTGTTTGACTTTGTTACAAACCTGCAACAAAGCAGAAAGAGCACACATAATCCACACAATCTACTGGCAAAGTGCTGCAGCTCAAATTGCCATTTACTCTCCTCGTCCCTGGAGATTGGATTCTTAGCCTCGTGTTGAAGAGTGCAAGAGCAGGAAGAGTGCTTTGCATGTAAAAGCAACTACTGGTACCTTGTATAGTAAGTTTACTACTATAAATTAAAATCAAACAATGAATATAGTACAAATTGACAAAGGTTCCTCATATATCAATTTATGTCATGTCATCGGGATAATTCTCCAGGATAGGTAGAACTCTGCTTTGTGGACATATTGGGCAGTGTCACACCAAATCTAGCTGATTTGGGCAAGAAGCAGAATATACTCTGGACCATTAGTCACCAGTCAATGGTAGGGCATATATAGCCAAAAACCGTTCTCCCTTTGTAGGATAAATAAAAGTTCTTATCTTATCTTATCTTATCATTCAATTTAGTTTTCAATTACCCGAGACAATATAGTTTTCAATTAACCTGACATGCTTGTTTTCAACATTTGCGAGGAAGGTGGACAAAACCCATGGAAGCATCTTACACACAAGATGGCCAAAGCCAAAATTTAAACCACACACCTCATAACTTTAATGACTTGAGGTAATTGTTGGTTTCTTCAGACCCAGACACTGTTTCTCATGGACTGAGAACCCTTGATGGTGAATTTATTTGGAACCTCTTAGTGAGGATGTGGGATTCAGGGTGCAAGACAGTCAATTGCTCACATTACCTACGTGGCCGATGACATCATCCACAAGAGAAGATCTTGCAGTAAACCTATATAAACGCACTTTGTCCACGCTAGTCTCATGCATGGACCCCAATGAGACAATTTCTGCTTCCGCAATGTCAAGCACTGAGTGCGCATAGATCGTCCGGATTTTGAAGCGAAATGGGAAGCCGCTTCGATTGGCTGGGAGTCGGCTGTGTTCCATCTCCCAATGCCCTCTTCTATCCGCGTTAGCCTAGCAAAATACCAAAAGAAAGAAAACTCCAACAATGCGCATTATTAGACTGCGGTTTGCGCTACAAGTCCACTCCAATCAATTTGCAACATGACATTACATGATTATTGCTTTACGAAATGCATTTGTAGCAAAACAAACAACAAACGGCAATAAACAGGTGAGGATTGAATACTTATTAAAGACCAGGTTTTTAATGCAAAATCATCAATGAATTTTGTTGTATGTGCAATGGACTTGTATGCAGCACTTTCTGCGTAGGGTGAAAAATTTGTAATCTCCTCGGATCGACGCTAAACATGGCTCCTCCAGTCAGAACTGCCGCTATCTCCTCGTATTTCAAAATTAAAAACTTTTCAACCTCAAAAAGTACTAGCATCGAACTACTGAATATACCTATTACACAACAGCTGGCTATCACATATTTGACTGCAGAGGTTATTTTTCAGTCAGATGGCATCCCAGCAGTAGCTAGAAATATATTGACAGTAGAAACGGTTATGCCATCAGACCTTTTCATTGGAAATGCTTAATGCATTGCTGACATTCAAATTTGAAAAAAAAAAGCACATAATGCAGTAAATGCTTGATTCTCCTTTTTGTGAATAAATCCTTTTTAAGCGCATGGGCGAGCTTTTCATTCACACAGTCTCCTTGTAAATTGTGAATGAAGATAGAGTATCAAATAAGTGTGATTCATTGACAAAAGAAGCAGTCTGGAAATCATGGAACATGGAGTTTTTGCAAGACTTGTAAATTTTATAGTAATCTTTGAAAAAGATAAAACACTCACATACACTCACATACAATTTGAAGGATAGTTATTGTTTTTTGTGCTCTGTGTAAAATTTATGAATTTATGTTTGGAGGTGACAGTAATGTCTGTCATAAATGCATATCCCATCTGTCATGAATGCATATCCCAAAATTATGTATATTTAATTAGGTGATACTTTGCTATTTACCAATGTAAAATATAAAGGCACAAACATTTGTCAAAGGAATAGGAAAGTAGTGGTACCCGTTGTGCCTCGCTTGCTTTTGTTTGTGGGGGAAATACACAAACTTCCTCCCTCCAAGCCGGCACCTTATTGTCTCGGTGCCAGCTGGGATTGGAAGCTGGCTGTGTAATATACTTCTCAGTCCCAAAAACCACACTGACATTGTCCTACAATGTATTTATTTCACCACGCTTTGTGCATTGACTATACTGGTGCATGGAAATGCACCGCCAGAAACGTTCAGCTCCTGTTCGGTCTGAATCAGGAATCCAGATTTCAAGGATAACGAAGTGGAGGTGCCAGTCAATGTGCCAAAAGGCACTATGTAGTTTTGTTTGGTTAGGGAGTGTTAAAGGCTGATTCTCGTCAAAAGGCCAAAATCTGATCTAAGATTGCCGATGCTGGATATTTCTACAATAGGGAGGTGCACAAAAAACATTAACCTGAAGCAGAAATGGATATGTTTACGGGCCTCTGTAAAAAACAACATCTCTGCCTACCACAGGCACACAAGGGACTTAACAAAAAATGTTTTTTGCTTTTATGATGTCTGTGTGCTTGTTATTGGGAATTAAACAGCAATCTACTGTACTACGACCTTACACTATACAAACGGTTCATTGTGCAATATTGCGAAACACTGGGCTGCTTTATCAAGCAAACGTCCTTGTCGTGTTCTTATTTATTGTCTGAGAAAAGCACAAAACAAATTTAAAAGTTCTTTTCCTAAGCAGTGTCAGGCGTCCCAGTCAGTTCATCATACATAGCCATCCTACTCATCTTACAAAGTGACAACAGAAATCTGTCACAGTTACACAGGTAAAACAAATGAAAACAAAAAAAGAATTTGTCACCTGTATTGACGATCCATTGTTCAAGTGTTTTGCAAGAACGGTCTCGAGTGAGTTATGTTAGTCTCTGATGTAGAGTCTTTTAAACAAATTCTGCTGATTTTAAGGTTACGTTCAATCCAAATGTAAGTCACACTTTCTGACATATGATTTACACTTATTAATTATTTGTTGCTTCTGGGAGAGATTACACACTTCAAATGGCGATTTTTTTTAAAGGCACCATTTAATTTTCCACTTGCCCAGTAAAGTGTTGTGGTACGAAATAAACCACAAGAACAAAAATATTGGAAAAAGCAAGAGAAATGTGCAGCGTTGTTGCTTTAATAGTGTTATAATCACTGAAATCTTTGTCCAGTCATCCAGAGAAAAAACAAAAACAGAAAAGTCAGAGGTTGCTGTTGTTGGTCAATGAGACCTGACGCACAATCTTCTGTAGATTAAGTTCTTCCCGAAGATAAAGCATTCCTCTATGGACTTGCATGGGGCAACACAGAAGGGAATTCTCCAAACTGTTCCCTAAATTGGCCAATATGTCAAAAATAAAATCAGATAGATTAATCTGTCAATTTATTAAGAATTCTGCATCAGTGGAATCAATACAATGTAAATATAGATAGTGTTTGTCTGTTCTTCTAAAAGCTCACAACAAACTTACTTTTGTTTTGTTCTGCTGTTGGTATGTTTTCATCGTAGTTATTTTTAACCATGCAGATCAGTCCAAAACTGTCCAGAGCCCAAAGCTACTTTTGCCTCATAGAGGTCAGATGGTTGACCCAGTTCTTCCTGTTTAGGTTCATTCCCCTTTGTCAAGAACTGAAATGCAAGGGAAATTTTTACTACAGTGGGACTGAAAAAGACTCTCAACTTAATAGAGCACTTTAAAAACAACCATAGCTGCATACAAAGTGCTCTCCATAACGTTAAAATCAGACATATAAAAAGAAATACAGTAAAAACTATATATTAATAACATAAAGACAGTTATTACAATAAAACACTGATGACTCATCCATCCATTTTCCTATCACTTAACTCACTCCCAAAATACGTATAAATATGTTCTAGTTTAAATATGACCATGGTCCCCAAAACGTATTTATACGATTTTTATGTTTTTTTTTTATGCTAGAGCATACGGAAGGTTTTGATGCAGCTTCTGAAATGAAGAGAATGCTTGTAGCAATGGTAGTTATTACAAAAATAGCCAGCAGGTGGCTGCTGGCAGCAGAGTGTAAGCAATCAACCGGGGCCATGTTGCAAAAAGGCTTTTTTCCCCACTGTTTTAACCAGATTTGTGAATAATGATGAAACGTATCAATATTATAATGGCAATTTCTGCAAAACTTCCTGATGAAAGAAGAGACTCTAATCCTTCTTTTGGTAGGGTCCATGTTTGTATAGCAATATAACACAATATTCTCTGCGCCTTGCAAAATCAGTCAAAATCCAGTAAAACAGCCGGCGGCGAAGGGGGTTGCTTCGATGAAAATGGCTGGGAGTGAATGAGTTAATCTCTTTATGATTGTGGCTAAGATGCACTTATCCCAACTATTTTTGGGTGAGAGGCGGGGTTCACCCTGGACTGGTCACCAGCCAAATGCAGGGCATACCGGCAAACTTACACTCACACCTATGGGCAATTTTGTAATTTGGGAGGCAGTAGGAGTACTGTAGCCACGCATGTATTTTAACTTCACCTAGATAACTGTAAGGCATCAAAGCTGTACTTCAAGCTCAATGTTTTGAATCCTGCAGGTGTGTTCTGCAGGATTGTCTTTTGTTTGCATTTTAGTACTCTGGGGAATGATTGTCAAGGGTGTGAAACATAAAAGAAAAAGTTCTAAAAAAATAGTTAATGCCAGTGATGTTTTTTCTCATGAGGCCCTAACAACTTCTTCCAAATTACTTATCCAGTACATTTATTGTTCCATTTCCCTCAGCTGTCTTACATTGACAAAATCCGTTTTGGAATCCTGTATCAGTAAAGTAGTGGGCAATATTGCTTTCCATTTCAAACTATTACGGTTCTCTTGTTTTCTTGTCTGTGCATGCGGCCATATTTGATGTTTTCCGGACTTCACCAGGATACTTATGACGTCATTTTCATCTTTCTCTGTGTTCTTTTGCAACTTAGCCAGAAAGAAAAAAAAATAGATGAGACACCAACGTATAGTGTCTGCTGTCCAAACACACACAAACACACAAATACACATCTCTCCTGGGAAGAGAGCAGTCTGTGGAAATTAGGTCTCTGAACAGTCGTTGTGTGGGTATTTTTGCTCAGACAGTTTGAGGCTACAACCATAGACACGACTATGCGTGTGTGTGAGCATATTCCACATGGGATATTGGCAAGCTCACCATTGCTAGCAAAAATGCATGCGGTGAGGTCGCTTGAAGATAAACAAAGCTTGGACACATGCAGGGTGCAGACACATTGTATATTATGTATTAACAGGACAGATCTTGTAGTTAAGATTACTGTACCCATGTTGAAGTGCCTTAAAAAAATTAAATGGAAATAAAGATTGTTAAATTGAAATTTTAATTCATGAACAACATAAATATGTTCTCTTTAACGATAAAAAAAAGAAGTTATTCTCCAGTTCTGCGTTAGTGACCTTTAATAATTGTTTCAATCCATCCATCCATCCATCCATCCATTTTCTTGGCCGCTTTTCCTCACTAGGGTCGCGGGGGTGCTGGAGCCTATCCCAGCTGGCTTCGGGCAGTAGGCGGGGTACACCCTGAACTGGTTGCCAGCCAATCGCAGGGCACACAGAGACGAACAACCACACTCACATTCACACCTAGGGACAATTTGGAGAGTTCAATTAACCTGCCATGCATGTTTTTGGAATGTGGGAGGAAACCGGAGTACCCGGTGAAAACCCACGCAAGCACGGGGAGAACATGCAAACTCCACCCAGGAAGGCCGAAGCCCGGACTCGATCTCACGTCCTCTGCACTGGGAGGCGGACGTGCTAACCAGTCAGCCACCGTGCTGCCTTGTTTCAATCCATTAAAATCAATTTCAAACGTGAATGTGTGAATTTGTTGTTTTGGTTGGGGGGGAATAAATGTCATACCAGAAGAAGAATAATAACAAGAGTTAATGATAATTCCTTAAGCTAATTGTGCATTTATGCGTATGTTCCCATCATGGAAACAATTACGTTATACACGCGCGCAATCATATGTCACACACAAATTTGATGCTGCTCAATCAGTTGAATAAAGTTTTCTCGACAGCTGTGTAAAGTGACAATGTGAATAATTGTTCTGATACAGTACTATGTAATCCTGCAATTATTGCATCCCACATTCTGATATGGCACTGTGTTCTTTGATGAATTGAGATACAGCGATCAAACAGCCCATGGGGCATGTTTTAAATTTTTGTTGTAACATTACGAAATTAATACACAAGAACCCGTGTTTCAATGAAAAGGTTGTGACACATGTGACAGATGAAGTACAGAGATGTTGTCTTGGACAAAGAGTACCCCATTAAATCACTATTATTTAAGTCTCGAATTATGCAAGACACTGAAAGAAAATGTTTATTTCTGCCGCTTTCGTATTCCATACTTTTAACTCTAATACCACCCTTGAATTGTACCCTTTTAAGAAGAAAACTACTGTGGTGGCGCAGTGCTACTGAGACAGAGATCTTGCTTTAACATTCTCAGGGCCAGTGTGTGTTTTTGTGAGGTCAACAGATAAAAGAAACTGCTGTCTCACTCATTCCTTATCTTTGGTTGCTCTTTTGTCAGAGACCCCATTCACTAACTGGCTTGATACTCTTTCACACAAGAGTTTATACACCAAAGAGAAGTCCTTTATTTAACATTTGACATATTCTGTAAATTTGCATATTGTTGTTGTGACTTATCCAGTGTGTAACTAGCAACACGTTACTCCAAATGTGCACGATGTACATATTTTTGAGAAACAACTAATTCAACTCAAATTACTTTTCCTTGTCAAGTAATCAGACTACAATTACTCTTCTAATATGACAAAGCATTGTTTTGTAGACTGCATTTGCTTCCATATTCAGGTAACTTCAGTTTTATTGGCGCATTTCACCACCACACGTAATTGCAGTTGGGATGCAGCAATATAACAAACAATTGACAAGACTTAATAAACCGCACAAGCTGGTTTGTAAATCTAATAGTTAATGAAGAATAAAATACGGAGGATAACTGTTCCTAACAGTATACCACTCAATAAAGTCATTAAACAAGTAACTATACTGTATATTGCAGAACACACAGGAAAGGGAAACTGGTATTTATAGCTTGACGATAGTAAAAATGCGTTGAGGGAGTATTTAAATTTACCTCACCATCTGAGAGAGTGACGTCATAGTTTTCAGCAAATTGACAACTCACGTGTCAATAAACAGCAAGCGAAGAAGAAGAGAGATTTGCATTTTAAAGATGGAAATACACTCACTCACATTTTGAGTTTGTGTCAGCTAAGCACAAACATTAAAGTTCTGTTGCACATGTGTCAAGTAATGAAGGCTGTCTTTATTTTCAATTATATAAAAAAGCCTAGAAATTCTGTATTTTTATTTATTTATTTTTGAGAAAAACAACTGGCCCAATTATGTTAAGGAAAGTCCGGAAAACTCTTTTTTTCCTTTTTTATAAAGCTAATTATGGTAAGTCAAAAAGGTGTTCTTTATTTCGTTAAAAAAAACAAAAGCATAATGTCACTATGAACAATACATTTCCAATTAAGTGGCAAAAATGGGTGTGAGTTTTATGCTAAGCAGGGTTGTCGTTATCTGGTCAATGTAACTATTGAAGTAACTTGTAATTTAACCAAGTTTTGAAATCAAATAATTAGTAAACTAACTAAGCTACATATAAAGCAAGCAATCAATAAAGTAACTATACTGTACATTCCTTTTTTTAAGTACCTGTGGCAACACTGATCGAGAGTATACATTGTGTACAATGAAACCTCTATTATTTCTGTTACTAACAATGACATTTTTGAATAACTCGAAAATTGAAAGTGGATGGATGGCACAGAACAGATTGTGTTTCACTTTTGAGGTTTCACTGTAATTGGGCTGATATTAAAAATCTGACTGTTCATCATCTACAAAATAGCTTCAGCTGTGCAGAAAAATGAAATAGTAAGCACACAAAATGTATCACCTTCAATGTTTTCATTTGTGTTTTCACATTTTCCACTGCCTTGCATTCTTTAAGTACAGGGCAGACCATTATTTTCCTTGTAATTCAGGCTAGAATTTCGAGGCCATGCCGTACAAAGGAGGTTTAGAAAGCTCATGCAGCAACAAATACAGTTCTTTCTTCCAATGCTCCAGAAAGCCTTGCTTACAATTTTTTGTGGCTGTCAGTCACATAGTCATAGACATTCTTCCCTTTGAACAATGGACTGAATAGATAGTAAAAAAGCGAATGCTTCCATTGCGGCGTTGGAGGTAAATTAATTATGTTTTTCATTATGAACTAATGCTTTTGGCGCCCCCTTTTGCTCCCAGTTCCTACAAATGTTTAAATATTTGAAAAATAAATAAATTGGTCTTCTGATCTAACCTTGCCTGCAAGCTGAATTCTTGAGGTATTTTCGAGTTCACAAACCCCCAAGAATCCATCTTGTACTGAGCCTGCTGCTTTCCACTGATCCACCAATCACAAAGCAACATTGTGTTTGGTGGCGGTATATGTGGACTGTGGAAACAAGTTTTGAGGCCGTGGGAAACAAACAAACTATGGACATACCGGTGAACGAATGGATGGATGCTGCAATTAATTTTGTTCTCACAGAATTACCCACAGTTTTTGAAAGAGGCGCTTCTTGCATTTTTAGCTGGTAAAAATCTTTTTTTGTACCTACGGTGACAAAAATACGACTTTTTCATACGTTGTCGTGACTGGTCAAAATAAAAGTTTGGTAGATGTGCAGGTGTGTAGGTGTGACTGTCCGGCCTTTCCCGAGCAGATCACATTTGAGCAGTCCCAGATTAATTTTGTGAAGAATTCCTTTGAGTGGGTCACAATATTAATCTAGCTCTTGCCAGGTTACTTTTGATCTTTTGCTTAAAAATGTATGCATATTACTTTTGTTAGCATAGGCTACGATACTCTTCTTTCTTGGACAAATTCAGAAGTGAGACTGAGCACACGGGCAGCTAGTAAAGATCATCAGGTAGAGAGACGGGCTGGCCGGTCGTGCTGTGTTGTGGCAGCCAGACCAGGAAGTAAGCAAGATATTGAGAGCGGTATTCAGACATTGTGACTCCTACGTCGACTTGATAACAGAAGCGGAAAAACTTGTAATGGGGACCATTAGGAGTTTCAATGGAAGTGGTAGTCTTTAGTCCATCTTCTCTATTAATACTCCACGACTATGGAAGTATGCAGCTACCAGTAATTTTGTACATCTATTGTAAGATGATCCCAATTCTTGTGCATAAAACAGAAGAAGACGATATTGTATTATTTTTTGGAGGATTTTTTTTATTGACTACATATTACAGATTATGTACAGTGTGTATCTATGGATTGTTGTTTAGGTATTTTTGTTCATACTAGAGAATTGAAATACATATCTTTAGTTGGTTATTTGCATTAGACTTGACCCACTGTTTAGGGTTAGACCTATCAATATTGGAAATAAATGGATTTTTTTTTTTTTAATTCACTCAATTATGACACCAAAACTCAACGCTGAGGCCTTGAACAAGAAGGACTTGTACTTGTCGTGCAACCTCCTCCTTTGCACAATATATTATTTTAAGCGTGACCTTTCAATTGTTTTAACCAAGTTAAGTCACACTTCCGATGGCCGACGTGTGTATGTGCCCATGTGAGTGTGCACACTTTTATATTTAATTAAGATGGTTCTCCTTAGGGTCCGCAGACAGGGCGTTGAAAAGTGGACCACCACGCAGGGATCACTACGGCCTTTTCCACATAGCTATGTCTGCATGCGAAATGTGAGTGCTCCACATTTAAAAGGAATGAGATGAGCCACTTTGATCGCTGGCTATTGGAGTGACTGTGCAACCCACAGTTTTATAAATGTGCCAATGCATAACTTTAAAATCAATTGCTGAAAAAGTTTAAAAAGCTAATCACTGTAAAAACATAAACATAAATTACCTTAACTGTGCTAAGAAATAAAATTATGGCCACACTGACCAAATGGACACAATCACTAGAGACTCGTTGGTCCGACATCCAAGTTGAAATGTCCCAATATCAAACAAATATAATCTCTGCATTCAAAACACAAAGAGGAACAATTTCAAAACCTCTCTTGCCTGTAAACCTCAGTTGACATTTTACAGTGCTACATCTCATGTTCAGGTTTTCACCAAGTTAGTCATTTTAAATGTATTGTGGTTGCCATGGTAACAGAGCTGTGCCTTCACATTGCTGTACCTGGGATGCCCTGAAAATAAAAGTTCAATTAACACCTGTTCTGTTCAAGTGGGCACTTAGTATTTCACACATACGCACATCCAATTGGGAGCTAGGGTGGCTATGCCTACTGGAAGAAAAAAAAAGAAGGATAAACCCCTCAAAGAACCAGTCGATTTACATTCCAATGCTTACATGAGGTCAAATGTTTGCTGAAGTGAGTGAAAGAATGAGATCAGTGTTTTGAATAGTTGTACTCTGTGGGATACTTGTTTCAGGCTGCAGAGTTGAATGCAGTGAAATAGTAACAGTGTTCCAGCCAATATTTCTTCAGTCTGCTAAGGATCAAAGTGAAATCAAAAGACAAGACGACATAAAGGATTATCCAGCAAGGTTTCTTGTCAGAACTAATTCACGTTATCAATTTTCTTTACAATGTCATCACAAAATGGCTGTGACTGTCCAAATGTTTAATTTTCCCTCCTTGCCCACTCATGTCAAGTGGACAAGGGAGTGGGCACAAGTCTAGCAAAAAGTATGCATGTCTAACTGTGCACATGAGATGTAATTTCCCTTCTTTTGGTATTTACATAGACTTTGAACAGATTGTGCCGTTTTGCGTCTTTTGTGTAATGGCGCACGACATGGCTGACATTGCAGCAAACAGAAAATAGCACCCGCCAAATTGTTCAGAAATAGTTAATAAATAAATAAAAAAGATAATAGTTATTACCAGATGCATATTTAGCCCATTTTTTGGAGTGCTTCAGCACCCCCAAAGTGAAAAATAGCACCCCCAATTTTTGTATATATATATATATATATATATATTGTGTGTTATTTTTTTACAAGATAAATACTTATAGCTATAATATATATAAACCATGGAGTTTAAAAGTAATATTTAAACAACAAAAATACAGATAATGGTTTGAGCCACCCGATTAGCGATTAACCTTACCAGTACAGTGATGTTAGTTAGCTGTCGCTGCTAATAATAATGTGAGTTGAGAGACAATTTCTTGCTAGTTCGACACAAAATAGGATATGGATTTGTAGCTTAGTACTGTCCTGTTAATTTAGAAGCAGTCGTGGTCAGTCTCTTAGTCGTGATTTTCGCTGTTCAGTTTCCTTTTCTATTTATTGTGTACAGGTCAGTAACTGACATTTGCCTTATTGCCGCCAAGTGGCATAAAGCTCTATTGTAACTGAGCCATTGACAATTGTAACAGCTCCAATGCATTAAATTCATAACATACGCTCTGAAATTATTTTATGCAGCCCACTCGTCGGTGCTCGTAGCCCAAGGGCGGCATGCGAACGGTGTGGCTGCATATTTTGACATTTCAGGTATGAACTAATGGCCACCCCTGTATGAGTCATAGTTTCATCAAGGCCACTCCAATGGAATTTTTTTTAGCTACACCCCTGTCTGTAAACACAAGGTTGCACGCATTATGATGTTACAAATATGCAACCTTATAGGAGAGGGGAGGGGTTGAGGAGTTGGGCACAACTTTAGCCACAACCTTAACAGATGGGCCAACGCAGCAAGTCTATTATTATCGGTGGATTTCTTTATTATCTTGTTTATTTGTATGTCGTCAAATTGGTCGATAATTGCCAATAGTTATCAGCCGCCGATATTGTCGTGCATCCCTGATTCTAACGCTACAAAACTTTGATCATATGGTACACATGCTAAACAAATGAACCACTGTTCTCTCCAGTTGCAATTTTACATGTAATAAGCTGACCATAAAAGTTATTATTTTCTCTTTTGATTTCTTTAATTACTTAAGATTAAGTTTAGCCTTTTAAAATTATACTTGCATGTCCCAAATTGATCATTGTCCATTTTCAACAACCGTGTTCAAAAACATAAAATCCCACAGTCCTTATTATTAGCTGTAATGTTTAGCTCACAAGTTCTTCATTGTGACAAATGCCAAGC